>NC_056737.1:1496679181-1496901681 GCF_019279795.1 Protopterus annectens | reverse complement strand
AAAATTTTAAGTGCTGTCATTCATTAAAATAGTGTTAACCAGTCGAACTTCATCAGAATAATCTTGGAATAAAATAAGAACTAGTGGGATAAAATTTTACATTCTTGAGGGGTGTGTCCTCCCTATCTAATCCAATTAAGGATGCATCTAACATTAAGGTTCCCAATGAGTCCAGGGGGCATGTCTGCCTGTAATTTAACTTGCCAGCTCAATTCTTTAACTTCCAGAAGGGGATTGCAGTCATTAAAAGGCAAAGAAACATGTTCAAGTAGCACAAAATGGAAAGTATTGCACTGTGCATGTTTAGCTAAAGCATTTTTAATGTCGCTGTTTCTAAGTGCTTGTCTGTGTTCTTTAATATGATCACTTAATTTCCTTGTGGTTTTGCCCACATAAAATGTGTTGCAACAGTCACACACTGCAAGGTAAACTATATTCACGGAGTTTCATTTAAAAGCTTCTTGAAAGTGAATTTCTAGTTTGGGATTTTGTAAACAGAAAACATCCCATTGAGCAATGAAAGGACAGCACACACACTTGCCACAGCAGAACATACCTATACCGTGGGAAGGGAGACAGGTAATCGAAGGGGTATTCTTTTCAAAAGCTGAACAGGGACACATATTTTATACATATATAATACATATTACATTACTATAATACATATTTTTCATATTTTACAGACTGTTTTGGATTCTATCTTGTGGATTGTTTGTATCAAAGTAATGAAGAAGGAATCTCTGATTTGAACTATTGGTCTCAGTCTCCTTATTGTTCCAGCTTCCGAGGTATTTTATTTGTTTGTTATAAAGTATAGTTTTGCCTCAAAGACTGTGGACAGGTTTCCTGAGTTAATATATATATATATATATATATATATATATATATATATATATATATATATGGGTTCCCTTCAGAATTTCTAATTCCCAAAACATCGAATCTCATACGGTCAAGACCATATGATCAAAGTTTTATAACTTCAAAATTCTGGACAGAGAGCTGCACACAGTGCAGAAAGGGAAATTCTCCCTTTTCCTCCCAGTAGTGTAATCTCGGAGTTGGCATATTTAAATAGTGATGGGTTGGGGTGTGCAGGGGGGCTTGTTTCTCTCCAAAAACATTGAGGAATATGGTTTTGTCTTCCTTTTGGATTTATTTCAGAGTTTTGAAGTTCTATAACTTCGATCATATGGTCTCGACCATATGAAATTCAAATTTTTGGGAATTCAAAATGTTGAAGTGAACCATATATATATATATATATATATATATATATATACATATATATATATATATATATATATATATATATATATATATATATATATATATATGTATACATTTATATATATATATATATATATATATATATATATATATTTATATATATAGATAGATATATACATACATATATATGCGCACACACACACAACACACACACACACAACCCATATATATATATATATATATACATATATATATATACATGTATATATATATATATATATATATACATATTTATATATATGCGTGTGTTTATCTACACTTTTTTTTTTTATTTTATTTATTTATTTATTTTTTTATCATTTGTACATTAGGTTAGTCCCACTAGGCTATTAACTGCTTTTAAAGGGATACTTGAGGTGACATTGATACTACTATGGGGAATGTGGCCAGCAGGAGAAATGGAGAAGAAAATATATGCACAGAAAGTAAAAGAAGGCAAAAGTGGAGTATAGGAAAAGAAGGTAGAAGAAAATGAAAAGTGAAAAATGAAAGAACATGGTAATTATTTAAAGTAAAAAAGACAAAGAAATGAACAGGTATGAAGTGTGAGGCAATTTTATAGCTCATTTGGGTGCAAAACCACATGAGGTAAGAGCATTTATTCTTATTAACAGAAACATTTTGTGATATTATATTTGAGACTGTTTTTCAAATGGAATTTTCTTGGAGAATATGAAAAAAGAAAGACTGTAACCCATGGAATAATTATGTGGTAAAAGCATTTAACAGAGAAATGAAAAAGAAAATCTATGTACAATTTTGAAGTTATACTTTGAAAGGACATTAGAAAACTTTATGTAAAGATGTACTTGACATTAAAAACGTTTATGACCAAAGAGTTTTATGGACTGGTGGCTGTGATCATAATATTGTGTTTAAAACAGAAAGATAAAAAATTCTACATATAGCAAGCATGTTAAATGCGTAGACAAACAGGAGTGTCATAAAATAGTGGGGACAACGAAAACATGTTTTTGTTTTTTTGTTTTTTTTTTGTAGAAAAGAAGGATATTTGATTAGTAACTGTGGAAAAAATGTTATATTTTTGGGGTAATGGGACACGATGCAAAAATGTGAATTAAAATGTTATAAGTGAAACAAAACTGGACATTTTTGGATAGACTGCAAAACTGAAAACATAAGTAAGTGAAAAGAAAAGGAAAGAGAAGAAAATGAAAAAAAAGAGAAGAAAATGAAATTTTAGAAGTAGTAGAAAAAGAAAAAATAGAAAAAAAAAATAATAAAGAGGTCATAGAAGAAGATTCTAAAATAAGTGAAGAAGAAGACATAAATTGGTAGGTAGAAAAGAAAAAAAATCTATTGGTAAAAGAGTAATAGAAAAAGAAAATTAAAGGGATAAGTACAAAAAAAAAGAAAGAAAATGGATGAAAAAGAATATATACATTCAATTACTGGAGGTGGGTATAAGGGTTATGGTGTCTGACTTAAAAAAACAAGGCACAGTGTTTGATTGTCACTTTTAGGAAGGAAATTGGCTGGGCTTAGAATGGACTGTTAAGAAAGCTAGCTAATAATTCACTACAGACTTATGAAACAATGAATCTAAGGAAAACAGAAAATGTGAATAGTATTACGGATATAGTAAGGAGAATAGGAACGTTGGAGTGCAGTAATACATGTGATGTAGATGTAATTATATTACAAGATACAAGATTTTTAAGAAATGAAGATTACAGACAGAGAAGCTATGGGGAGGAAAGATAATCTGAATTTGGGAAATGACAGATGTTCTGAAATAGCCACATTTTGTAGAAATATAGTAAAGGTACTGGATGTAACTTTAACAAAACTGGGAAGATTAACCATTGTAGATTTAAAATGGAACAGTCATACAGAATTATAAAAGTATGTGTTTATACTAATTATAAAGAAAGGGAAAGCTTATTTCATCAGCTTTTAGACTATGTAGTGATAAATGTGAATATTATAGTAGCAGTGATCTAAGAGACAAGCATAAAAAGAAAGGATAGTACATAACAAAAAATGTTACAAGTTGTAAGATGTGGTAAGGCAAAACCTTGGGACAAAGATTCAGGGACTTACAAAAGGGGTATTTATAGGACTGAAATAAATTATTTTATAGTATCAGAAGGTTTAGTTATAAGATAAAGTGAGGTAGCTGAAACAGGATTTTCTGACCATCTTGCAATATGGGTAGAGATGAATGAAAACAAGAAATATATAAAAATAGGAATAAAAAGGATAAATGAGAAAGTATGGAATGAAGAAGGAAAATATTAATAACACAGTTATGGAAAGATCATATCACTATGAAAACATTTTATAAAAAAGTGGTCTGAATGGTAGATAGTACTTAAGAAAAATGAAAAATGTATTTTACAGTGGCAATATGATGAGAAAAGTAGAGAAAGAAAAATATAAAAGAACGTATAAAGATGCATTGGAAGATTCAGAACATAATGATTGAAAGTACTTTGACAAATGAGGTTTGGCAACAAACCAAGTTGTCCTGGGACATCTTCAGAAAGGGGTTTAGATAAATATACTAGTTGGAATTAGAGGCTTGGGGAATGGAATGGGTAAAATGGAAGGAGAGATGTTTGGGAGGAAATGAGCTTGCGTTGGGAGGAGCTTAAGGGGTTTGGACAAGTGTAAATGGGTTAATAATCACATTTTAGCATGAACTTGCTACTGGCAGCTATATGTCCTTGATGAATTGGCACTTTGGAGGACAGGTAGGCATTGGGCTAATAACATTGAGCAAGGAGAAAAGGGGTAAGGGTAGTAGCTACAGAAGACTAGGGGGTTTAGTGCTGGTTATTCTAATTCATGAAATAGCAATGATTATACTTTGCTTGCTGCTACAGGAGCTGTGTTTTGGGGGTTTGGATCGTTAATTCGCCTGTGCAGTATTTCCATTGTTCTATTTTTTGCATGGCAAAGTTACCATTTAAATTGCTGTTTTTTATTTATTTTACTACCTTATTGGTGGCAACTCAGCATGTAGCAATCTACTGCCAATCATTAGTGGACCGGAGTTCTGCCGTGGCGACCCCTAACCGGGACAAGCCAAAAGACACAACTACCACCTTATTGGTTGATTGAATAGGTGTTTTTTTTTTTTGCACCTAGATATAAGCGTTGTTGGCATATGGTTGAGAGGATGTTGCTAGGGGAATGTTTTGAGTAAGTAGTTTGTGGAAAGGTGCATTGGTGGCGGCGGGAGGGTGATTCGCAGTTCTTTGTCAGGCTGTGAGGAATTTTCATGGGTTCTGAGTAAGGGAGAGAGGTGCACGCCTGATTTGTCACTGGAGTGGGGGGTCTTGCCTTGATGGTACAGCTTTTCACACAAAGGGAAGGCATTATAAATCATCTAAGACCATAGAGTGAGTCATTATTGGGCATGTTGCGGGTGCTGTGAAGAGCACTTTGGCTAACATCAGGGAGTGAAACGGTGCTAATTTCTTGAACTTTAACTGCACTTTGACTTAGGAATGGGGTCCATTCCCGTCATGGTAGTGGACCCCCAAAAGACTTGGGGAAATTAAAAAAAAGACAGGTTGCAGGGAGTGGGCCTCTTGGCTCCCCAGAGGTTTACGGTATGTACCCATTTTATTCCACACATCATTGGTCCCCATCCTGTCAAATGCGGGAGGAAGAAAGATTAGCCTGGGGTTTGGCTTTGCTTCCCTTGTAGGTATGAATATCTGCAGAGCTCTTACTATGGGAGGGCTCATTAAGGAGATGGTATGGGGAAATGGTAATTGCAGTAGAGCATGTTAACTTGAATTGGTGGAGAGCACAGAAGTTCCCAGAGTCAGAAAACATATTTATGATCTGAAATAGAGGTTGAAGTCCTGGCATCTTTTCAGTTCAAACTCCATTGAGTAGTGCCACCATGATATTAGTGTTAAGGTGTAATCATATTTGTCTAGCTTATGGGTACTCAGTTCATTTGTAACTTCACATATCCTGGCACCTATCAAGCAGTTTAGAATCACCCTATTTTATGTTTACATTTTACAATGCTTGAACAGGCATTGTGGTAAATTAGTGCTCCATTTTACTGAGTGGCTTTGTTGCATTAGTTTCAATGAGACCTGAAAATGTACCCATTTAAGTTAATCGTATTAATGTTGATAAATTATAAACTGAAATGCTGGTATCTACCTAGCCTTTTAGCCTTGCTACTGCTTGGAGAGTTTGTGGACAGACTTTGCAGTTTGGCAGTGTGTTGCACCTTTGTCCTTTCAGTTTGGCAGGCATGGTGTTGACAGGTTTCTTCTGTCAGAGGGGAAAATCAGCATAGGGAGAGAGTGGCCAATGACTGCTAGTATGTGTGGCTAGTACTTGTTTTAGTGGTGGCTTTGTTCCCAGGCTAAAAGGAGAAGTGTGTGTCTGAGGCATACCTCTCTGTTGTATGGAATGCCCAATGCAGCTGTTTAAGTCTCCTTAACTTTCAGTTGGCACGCATCTGCAATCATGACTGGAGCAATAGGCAGAGTTCAACAAAGGGATTCACTGACATGAATCAGCACAGTGTATTTATGATGGGATCTGGCTTTTCTTAGGATGGGAACAAATGGATGCTTGTTTGTTAGCTTTGCACCATTGTCTTTGTTTCTGTTTCTGCCTTTTCCATAAGATTTATTTTAACTATACTGTTCACTGTCATGTTCAACTGACACTTATGTATCCAAATAAATGTCTGGTATACTTTGGGAATGACGGAGACTGACTTGCAGAAAGTGCTTGGATGCAGCAGTGCATTAAAATATTATGGGGACTACCTGGAATGGTCCTCCACAGTTGATATTTGTTTGTGAGTTGATGTGATGTTTTGATGTATTTTACTTTAATTGCGTCATTTGGTTGCTGGACTGATTAAGTACTTTACTTGGCTGCTCTGGAAGGTAATTACAGATCGGTGCCAGACTGTTACCTGCAAATGAATCTCAGTTGATTAGGAGCAATGATTGAAATTGGCCCTGATTTGGGGGATTTTTTACTCCATTGATTTTGGTTTTGTCCAGATAATTTGGGGTACAGGGTGAGGGGAATGGTTTGTGTGTTGGTGTTTGTGTTGTTGGTTGCAAAAAATCTGAGCGTCTCACCGGCAATTGCTTAGGGTGGTTTCACCTGGCATTTGGGTTTAATGTTTTGGTATAGCCTAGGACAGGTAGGGTACTGGGGCTCAATACAAAGCTAATACTGGTAGTTGGAATGTCTTAGAGTTAGCTAATATATAGAATTTATGCAAAGATGTGGTTATTATGTTAATGTTGGGAAAGGGATCATTGGTTTAATTGTTGATCAAGTGGCAGCTTTTGGTGTTAATGTGACAGGTCTTTTGAAAGGGTTAATAGGGATTCAGTTGGATTTATTGAAGAGGGGGACACCGAACGATGTTTGGCTGAACCACCCTTTCCTCTTGTTATATGGGTGGTTTAGGATGTGCAAATTCTGGTAGGAGAAAGGGGGAACAGCCTGGTCAGGCTGGCTGGAGGAGAAGAGGGACAGGCTTGCCCTCTTCTGTTCCCCCTCTGGTGTATGGATGTTCATTTCAAGTATTTGGGAAAGGAAAGTGAGCAGCTGGAGGCTGCTTGCTAAATAAATAACCAGAGGTAAGGATGCTGCTTATTTGGTGAAAGGTAATTCAATAAATGGTGTATGAAGTGAGTCTTGGACGCTGCTTCATAAGTAAATGGGCAGAGGTATGGAGGCAGGATGAGTAGGTCACACTGTCCTGAATAACATTACATGGATGTTTATGCTGAAATTAAAAGCAACTATACTGTGTTCAGTTGTGGTTAATAAATGTTGGTTATCAAAATTATGCTATGTAAGTTTAATAAAGGTCGTCAAATATCATTCGGTGTGATGTGTTTATTGAAGGGGACCGGGACAAATAAAAAAATTATATGAAAGAAATCAAAAAAATAGGAACTGTTATTTAAGAAAATATATTTTTTACAAGAAAAGAGAGATGAATTATTGAGTTTCTTAAGCAAATTAATAAATAAAGATGGTAATGAAATGAGAGAAATAAAAACTGTAAAAGGAGAAATAAAAAAAAAAAACTCAGGAAAAGATTATGAATAGTGCAATACAAATATGTCCAAGAAAAGTTTAAAGAAAAAAAGGTCATGAAAAAAAAAAAGAAAGTAAAAAGAACGTTCCTAAGTCTCATCTGAGCGTGTCTGCAATGCATGGTTCTTTCTTCCTGATATTTTAGGATTCGCGGCCAACAGCTTTGTTGCTCACAAGTCCCAGTTTTCCCTGTGGTCTACTTATGTGTATGTATACAAACACACACACACACACACACACACACACACACACACACACACACACACACACACACACACACACACACAACATATGTGTGTGCACAAGATGTGTAAACAGTGCTAATAAGACTCCTGATACCAATAAAAATACGTTCCTATATTGTATATGCCTTCATTTGATACCATGAAATGCCACAGAAATTATTAACACAATTCTTAACATACAATGTATATTCATAGTATTTCAGGAAAATAAGTTACAGCTTTTCAGGTACTGAGCACCAAATTTTTGTCAGAAACCATTCCTTACCTGCACACTAATTGGACATATGAAATGCTTTCCACAATGCTTTCAAGTGGACACTGACTGGGATATTTTCATAATATATTCAGATATGTAGAAATATTCTATTAATTGTTAAACAAGTATAATTGTCCAGATCCCCCCAATAAGCCACACCACACCATCTTAACATAAAATAACTTTTATTAATTGACGATTTATTAATCACAGAATTTATTATTCACAGAGTTTATTGACCACAGTATCTATTAATCACAAATATAATACATAACTTCACACATAACAAATTACAGTAGTCAGTCACCCACTCAACTCTGTACCCCCATAATGTAAGAAGTGTTGCCCCAACTGCTTGCCTTTCACACCAGAAGCAGTGTGACATCACTCATTTCAATAACCAACAACCATCTTGTAAGATCCAAAACATAAACACTAGAGGGGGAAGAGAAGAGAGATATCCCAGCCCTTCTTCTCTGCCCACCACCTCACACAGACTGTTCCACTTAATGAAATTCTACAAAGCCTCAACCAAACTCTACAAAAAAAAACACCAGGTATACATTGAAGAGCTTCAAACTCAACTCGCACAAGTGTACGCCGTCCTTCCTAAACCACACTGGATCCTTATCATCAAAGTTTTTGTGATCAATAGTCTGAACAGCCAAGCGGATCAAATGCCTTGAAAGCCTAAAATTAACAAACCACAAGGTGCGATCAATACCCATGAATTTACACGCATTTCTCCTGACCGAACGAGGTACAATTTCTGACCACACAATAATCATGGTGGGAAACCTTCTATGTAAACTTGCCAAATCTCTCAACACTTTAAACACCAACTGCCATTTTGGAATAACCCCTAAGTCATTACCTGCTAAGTGAATCACTAAAATACATGGGATCCCAGTCTGAGCACATATGTCTGATAACTTGTCCTTAAACTGGTGCCACCTGAGTCCTCTAACGCCATGCCAAAAAACTTTCCCCCTGTATTGCCATTACCCCAGCTTGCATCCTTGCACAGCCCATCTCACAGTCCAACAAATATAGTAGTGATCCAATATGACCACTTTTTAACCTAAAGAAAAATATTTACACAACAGATTAAACCTATTCATCTAGTATAAGACAAAAAAGTCCCAGATGATGATATTCCCAACCTTTTTATAATCCCCCACTGACCTACCTGCCTTCACCAAATCTGATGCTCTCCCAATGGAAAAGGAATGGTAGAAAACCTCTCTCCCTGAAAACTCAACACATTGGAAAACACAATAACTGATTGTCTGTTATCACCCTTCCACCTTGTGACCGAAAAACGAAATCCTGCAGTCTCTCTCCGTGCGATAATTGCAACCTCGTAACCCATGACACTGGACACATGGACTAATCCCTACATGCCCACAACACAAACTGGGTACCCCTACCCACCTGATCTGTTTTTGATAAATGCAACCATATTTCCATTGAGGAAGGAAATGTCTGGACCCAGCAGCTCGTTCAACCTAAATGTTCCACTTTACATCCAAAGTGTATAATCCAAATAATTCACTTTTAATAACTGCAGGCCCAACAACAATACCATAAGGGCTTGCCTTGCCATCAGCCAATATCTGTCAGTCTTCCTACAATCAATTTCACTCCATCTTTTCAACATCCAAGCTACTGCCCACAACTTTGTCAAGTCATTTAACCCTGCTTCTCACACAAATATGCTAATAGAAGTCAAATCTACCTTAATCATCTGAAACACTCTCCCCTTCATCCAAGCATAAGCTAAGTACTGCAGCAACAACTTAACCAGCCAGTCTCTCTACTCCTCTAGCTACTGCACTACAATCTCATCAAACGCAGATAATGCCCTAACATACACTTTCCTCATCAGATAGGCCTACAATTGCTGAATCAGCTGACCCATCACCTCAGCCCAATTCTCCACACCTCTTCGGGCAATACGACTGGTTTGCATTGTACCTATTAGGCCAACTGCTGAAACCTCTGAAACTGAAATTGAGAAAGGTTGTCATTCATCACATCCCTAGAACCCAACAAATGTACAGCTGAAAAAGAAAAAAATTATCAAGAAACTCTGTAAAACCAATTTCCATAAAACTAGCAAAATTACACTAGATCCAGTTCTTTTTGACTTCAAAAGCTGCACCACTGACAAATTGTCTGAAATAAAGCCACCTTCCTGCTCCACAATGGATCTTGCCAAACCACTGACGGCACAAAGTGGACATCAATTCTAAAAAGGCCACATCTTTTTTTCCACTTGTCCTCCCTCTCATCCGGCCAATGAACTGCAAACCATTCCCCATTAAAATATGCCTGTATTGCTTTCCTCCTGCAGCTTTTCTAAGAAAACTGCAATTCTTCCTGATTGACCCAGTCTTTCTGCCAAAATGATTTGCCATTGAAATGGTCCAAGAAGGATAACCACAATTCCAAATCTGCTTGCACAAGCTTGATAACCCTCACCCAGTGATGCTTGCTTTTCCATTTTAACAAAAATGCCACTAACCTGCAAAACGTATGACCAAGACTAAATGCCTAACATGCAAAGTCAAGAGTCCCAAACGCTTCTTGATGTCCCTGATCCACATTTTATCTCTAGCCATTACCTATGTGATCGTCCCTTTCATACACTCTATCTTCTACAAAGGAAGACAAAACCATCCCTGCCCAGCATTTATTTATTTAAGTTTGATGACCGAGGAAGTCCACTGGGCCATAAAGAGCCAGTTTTCAGTGGAGGCCCAGGGAGAAAAACTCCAAAAATTGCAAGTTACATATTACATGTTACAAAAGAATAATAAAGATTTGTACAGAACAATTAAAACATTTACAAAAATATAATACATTATGTAATAAGCTTTTAGTGAGTTAACTTTTAACCAGGAGGTTACTAGCCCTTTTGGAGGTTGGATAAACTGAAGAAAAACTATTTGTAAGTAAACATGCCCCACCTAACATCAACTGTCAAACCCAAAAACCCTATTGCCTTGGCCAGGCCCTCTAAATTCTGCTTCACCAATGAAACATCCAGATCTTCACACATAACAGGGAACACCTGTATATCTTCCTCAGACCCATCAAAGGCTTTGCCAACTAACAAAGAAAACATCCAGAGTACCCCCCTTTGATGCAAGACCCAAGGAAGAATGGAGCTAAATTTCAACTCATAGGCATATCCTTTTCAAAATAAAATGTATCATCCACCAACATGCCCAATAATGGCCATGCCTCATCCAGCACTGGTACCAACTGAAAACTGATTCAGTATTTACCTTTAACAACCACAGATCCCCAAACCCTTTAAAATTGTCACTGCATCATCCAGTGAGGTGTACATAACCTTTGTATCATCCTTACAGATATAAATCATAGGTTCATAGATTAGTACTAGGCTAACTACCCATACGAGCCATTTTAAGCCTAGCCAATTATCCCTTGTGAGGCTCAAACCCAGGACCTTGCATTTGAAAGGCAAACACCTTAACCATTAAGCCACCTTCCCAATCATTGACTGATTCCCCTTGTGGAAAAGACAAATGGCGAATCAGCCAAAATTCACTAGGGAGCTTCTTAGGGACCAACCCCAATAATGACACTTTGAAACTAGCAAAAGGAGGGAACTCAAAAGGACCCAATAATCTGCCTGCATGCACTTCCTTCTGAGCCAAATCCTTCAATACCATCTCCTTCCCCCTCAAAGAAAAAACTATTTCCTATAAATGTAACCATCCCCACAAATCCCTGACTTGATAGAAACACCCCAGGTGTGTCCTGCAATTAACTCAGTCACAACCTCTAGTTCCGAAAAGTGAATCAACATCTGTTGTAAGACATAAAAATTAATGGGTGAGTAGGAAAAACAGTTTACCTCTCTACCCTTGAAAGGACATGCCTCCCCCTCTGCTCATGAAAATAACATCACCCTCTAAACAGCAGCAGAGCATTCTGTGAGGAGGGCAGGGGCCTCCTTTCAGTTGACAAATAATCCCCCTGGATTAAATTCCCTTCACGATGGCCACAGTGCAAAGCCAGGTCACACCAGCACAAATGGAAGAAGTATGCAAACATCTACATGTCACCCATGTGCATTACCATGTTTTAAATACCCAACACACACTTGCTGTCTCTCCTTCTAGCCTATCTGACCATGAAAAAAACACGCAAACAATCCATCATTCAGGCCAGTCAAATATCAGTGTGCCTCACTATCAATCTCAATGACTGATGCATAGCTTTCTGTTTGTGACATCATTGATCATACCACAACCACTCATTCCCTGCAAGTAAACACTAAGCCTCACAAATCCTAAGAAAATAAACCAAAAGCAGCAAGGCCTGTGAATTGTCCATCTCCAAGCAAGCCACCATATAATACACAAAACCAAGGACACAGTTCTCTCGTGTCCTACCTCTAAGCCTTCCAACTCTCTTCTGCCAGAAGGCTGCTAACACCACCAAGAGATCTTTATTATTCTCTGTATCAGCTTCCACTAAATGCTGCACACCCTCTGCATCAATTAACTCAAATATGCTGACATATTTGCCTTTCCATATTTTTTCTTTAACAGATGTAGGAATATGCGGTGTACTGGAAAAATAAACCTTCTGCATTTACCAAAGCTTGTGTAGCTAACTAGTTCCCTGGTCACATCCCAAAGTCAGAACCCATGTTGTGTTGTGATGACTGACCCCTATCCACGCTTGACCCTGGATTCCCCAATGCAGATCCGGTCCTATCACTTCCATTCATCACAGCACTCTTCATCCCAGTAAGGAAAAGTTATTGTATAAAGAAGTAATATATATTTTAAAATATAATACTTTGGTACCAGGGAATTAAATAATGAATGTAATTGGAAGTATTTAGTTAATTGATTAAGTGTTCTTTATGTGCAAACTGTTTTATTGGATTGGCCATATATTGTGAAGTTTTGTACTGTGCACTTTACTCCTTGAAGGTGAATAAAGGAATTCATTTTTATTCATATCTGTAGCTGTTGTTTCAGACTTTTAATTTATTTGAGTGTTTTTTTTCTAGAACAGAATTCTGTCTACTTAGATAACTGACACACCATCAGTGATCTTCGTAGACATGGTAGGGACAGAAGAAGCACAGACAGCTTAAGGTAGCATTGTCTGTTTGAAAATTGGATATTTTCTTTTAACAAAGCAGTGAGATATCAGTTATGTGACTTAAAACATGCACTTAAATTGTGGCTATATCCTGTGGATCAACATTCTAAAAATAAAATGATAGGAGTGTTAGCCATTTACAGAAAATGGGTATTCAAAATTAACCCTAAGGATGATGAAAGTTTTGTTTTAATGGCAGAGAGATTTGTATCCAATAATACTATGTTTAAAATTAAGCAAACTATACCCATGTCAATTTCAAGTAAAAAGCAGAACATATCAACTGTAAGCATGCTATGTTTTAAATGTGGGGAGAAGGGTCTCACAGCTAGATTCTTCACAAGTAATGATCATGCTGCTGTTACACCTATAAAACCGGTAACCAGAGAAATGCATGCTACTCATGATATTATGCCTGTGGAATATAGAAAATTATCTGTCAGAAGATTTTAGTCAAATTTCCACTATTACGCTCTATGGATCTAAACCTTGCCACCACAATAAACAGAACATGCTGGAGGGATAGATTCCTGTCCCAGAGACTTCCCATACTCTGGAACAATCTACCTATCTATATCAAACAAAGCTCTTCATTAGCACTCTTCAAGAAAAATCTTGATGATTGGATGGGAGATAGGAAATTCACCGAGGGATCACTTTTGTGGCTCTGCTTGACAGGGGCATAGGAAAATAATTTTCTTGGGTGGCAAAAGCCTAGGTACCATTTGGCTAGGCTTATATAGGCCCTAGGGCCAATAGCCTAGTACCTACCTATGAACCTGTAGAAGGGAATAATAGACTCATACAGTATAGGAAAGCTTATAAAGGAAAAGGGGGGGGGGGTGCAAAATGTGCAAAAACAACCTGTAAAGCAGGAAAGCTGCAGCACCAAGAAAACATCAGTTTGGAACAGGAATGTGATAGAAAAGAACTTCAGCAAGAGGGAGTGTATAAATATTTGGGAATTGATGAAGGATCAACAATAAAACATGAACAAATGTGAATAAAACTTGGTAAGGAATATTTTAGAAGACCTAAATTAGTAATGAAAACAACATTGACATATAGGTACAAAGTCCAAGCTATAAACCAACTTGCTCTTCTAGTTCAAACTTACAGTTTTGAATGACTGACTGGCTCTCAAAGGTGTTGGATAGGTTGGACAGGAAAACAAGAATTATGCTTCATGCTCATCAAATGATTTATAAAAATCAGTGAATAGCAGATTATATATTCCCTATTTTGAAGGAGGCATGGGTCTCCTTGAAATTGATTACATGTATAGATCTACAGTCATGGGACTGCATACATATCTGCTGACCTCACAAGACCCAAACATAGAGAACATTTTGAAACATGAGGATAATAAGTCTAAAATGACTTCTCTGCTTAGTTTAGCAGAAGCATATCAGCATCAAGTGGGAATGGAAATCAAATTCAAAGTAAATAAAAATCAGGCGGCAAGTGAAAGTGCCAAAAAGACAAAAGAAAGAATATAAGGTAAAGGATCAGATAAGAAGACAAGAAATATGGAAAATGCTTAAATATAGTTGCAAGTATAGAAAATTCTTGGAACAAATTCATGTTGATCTGGATCGAATGGAGACATGGTTAAGGAAATGTGAATTTAAATTAAGAGATGAAAGGTTAATATTGGTGGCCCAAGATAGCAGACTGCATACATGGTTTACAAAGTCAAATGTAGAAACAATAGCAGGCAATGATAAATCCAGTAGAATTCCAAGCAATTCAAGAATAAAATAGTATAAAACAC
Organism: Protopterus annectens; assembly: GCF_019279795.1. Classification (NCBI taxonomy): domain Eukaryota; kingdom Metazoa; phylum Chordata; order Ceratodontiformes; family Protopteridae; genus Protopterus; species Protopterus annectens. The sequence continues at coordinate 1,496,886,890 of NC_056737.1, read as the reverse complement.
GGAACCAATGCAGGATACAATGACTCAGCTTTAATGAGGCACTTAAAATGCATTTGCAAGTGTTTTAGTGTTTTAAAGTATCTCATTAAAGTAAATTCATTGTATCCTGCCTTGGTTCCGGTGTTGTCTGCTATCTTACTCTTGCTTTACAAAGTCCATAGGACATTTGGGAGAAAAAGACAAATGTAGGTTTTGTAAAGCAGAACTGGAAACAGTCACACATCTTGTTGCTGACTGTGGTATAGTAAAGGCAGAAGGACTGTGTACTGAAAGGCATAATAATATGGCAAGATTGTTGCATTGGGGATTGTGCAAACATTATAATATTGAAGTAGCTGAAAAACTCTGCAAACATGAGCCACAAAGCATCATAGAAAATGATGAAGTCTATATCACATGGGATCATCCATTACCAACAGTCCATTAAAAGAAGACAAAAGAAGCACTGATCATTGAAATTGCTACACCCGGTGTCTTATGTACAGAGAGAAACAAAGTCATAAAATGCCAGGATTTGCAGGCAGAAACAAGGGCAATGTGGAAGCAATATACTGAGACAGTTTTAGTAGTAGTAGTAGACGCAATGGGTCTTATAAAAAAAAAATTTACAATCATACTTAGATATGTTGCCGATACATGTAACTCTGTATGAACTGCAGAAAGAGTGATTACTGGTACACTGGGAGTACTGTGAAGACTTCTGGTTAACATCAAAGATTGAAACAATACTAATTTCATGAACCTTAATCCTACTTTGACTTAGGAATGAGGTCCATACTCGTCACAGTATTAGAAACCCCAAAGACTTGGAGAAATTAAAAAAGAGAAAACCTTGGGGCCAGATGCAGTATATAACTTGTGGAGTCTGAATGGAGAGATGATAAAATCAGCAAGCAAGGGAAGGTAGTATTGGTGGAACTGAGTTCACCCTCATGAGGTGGACCCTGTTTTTCCAAAATCTCACCAAGATGACACTGATATATTTACTGTAGTTTATATAAAATATAACATGGACAGAAGAAGGTTAAAAAATAAAAAAGACAACTAAGTGTACAAGTACCAAGATAAAAAAGTGTCTAATCCTGATATGCACACTGTTACCAGGACTGGAAAAATTGACAATGTAGAATCCTCAAGATCACAACATGCCTACAATGGAGTTAGGCCGGGCTCAGGGGGAAGATGACATCCTTGTTTTAAAAGGAAGTAGTAGTCCACAAAAAAATACAAAAACTGACAAGCCAAAAAAGAGCCCCACAGATTATAAAGTGAACTATTGAGGATAAAAAAATAAATTGCATATTGTTATTATTATGCAAGAGGCACAGAATTCCCAGGTCCAAAATATTCAAAAAGATTAAGAAAAAAATAGAGGCAAGAACAATACTTTTGAGATGTCTCCTTCTGGGCCAGCAATCAAGGAGTCTGAATCCTCACCATTGGCACTGGAGAGGGACATTCACTTGGAACAAAAATGGATGCACCCAGTATTTCCAGATGTAGAATCCTCAAGATCACAACATTCCTACAAGCACAGTTTCACATGGAACACAATCAGTCCATGAGCTGGTTTCTCTCTCCAGACTGCCATTAAGACTCCCCATTGCCACAGCTATACAGTTGAGACCTCAACTGAGTGTGCAAGCCAATTCTCCACCACTCTCTCTGTAAAAAGAGTACTTTGTGCCCCTGACCCAAGCAGCTGACATACACAGACACTCTTTGAGATTTAATTTGCACACTAAACAGATGCACATAGGAAAGGCTGGCACAGATTTACTATCTATGCCACCTTCAAGTCAGACTACCATCACCAGACACTGCAAAGCCAGCTATTCCAGGATCATACAAACTACCTAATTAAATTGAGTGAAATTAATATTAATACAGTAAGGCTTTCATAAGTATCCAGAGCGGTAACCAAATATATATATATATATATATATATATATATATATATATATATCAGTACTCTCAGAGATTAAAATATTCTCTACAAGACCAGCCACAATGAAAAGTGCAAAAATAGTTAATAATAAATAATAAAAGAACATGAAAATACTAAATATCTGTTTACAATAAACACCAGAGTTTCAATTACAGGAAATATTAAAAATAACAGAGGTGGACAGGTTAACACAGTTACAGAAAAAAACAATACTTAACTTATCTCACTATATTTTCCTGACTGATGTAAATAATTATTATTCCCTGGTTGCTTACTAGAGCAAGACAAGATGAAGTAGGTGAGAGGTCCTTCTTTGTCAGGTTCCAAGAACAGCCTGCTCTGAGAGTTCAGTCTCATCTAGTATTAAAACAATATGTTAGTGATGGATTATAGAATGACATCCCTTACATATCATTATCTGACTTCTGGTTCCCATGCTACCCCTCAGCTCTTGGCTAGTAGCTATCAGGATTTAGCACATATGTCCCAGTAATACAGACACACACACACACACACACACACACACACACACACACACACACACACACACACACACAAACACACACACACACAGAGCCTTGCTAAGATCTGCTGCAGCTCCTAGAAGTCATAAAACAATTTCAAACTTCCACCTTACCAAAGTAGTAAATAGTTTACTCCAAAGACAATCCAGAAAGCTTCCTAGTACAGACGTTTTGTCTCTGGCTGCATTGAAAGCTGCAAGATACAATCTTTATGGCCTAAGCCAGGTAATTTAATTTCAAAGTTTTTTCAAAGGTGGATTGAGATTAATCTGTTCTCTTCCAGTATCCTCTGTTAAAGCATATACATTTAAACAACTACAATATACATGTATAATTCTTTTTTTCTCTCCAGTAGGGCATACTGTTAGCATATTTTAACAGAAGCAGCTTTACCAAAAGATTTTTTCAACACAAGCATCTGTACAAATCAGTTTGATATACAAATGACATATAATTCCTTACAAAATCCCAGCTAGCTGTGCTGGCATATAGAACACATCCACTGCCCTGCTTCCCTTAGCATAGCTGGCAATACCTCACATCATCACAACTTGCACCAGAAATCCTGTCAAAATCTTCAAATGAAAATTTGTGTTAATTTATACAATAGATGCATGAAAATCATTATATAGACCAAGACACTTTGGGCCATTTGGAAAAAGAAATGACTGAGGAAGTGTGAAAATATAAAGAACAAAACCTAGAAATGATCGAAAGGTATAAAGAAGAAACCTGGTCATGGGAAAGCAAGGGTGATCTGATATGGTGCAATATTTATGCAAAGGAAAAAACCAAACTAATCAAGACAAAAAAAAAAGCAGTTCCAAAAATATTTTAGAGAAATACAAGCAAAAGCACCCAAATAATGAAAATTTCACAATACTAAAAATAAGATCACAAATGATGAATATAGTGCAGAAGATTAGTAAAGTAAAAGTTACAGAAATAGAAGCTGAAGTTATGCAATACCTTTGAAGTGAAGGATTTAGTGTAGAAAGTCTAACACAGGTTATTTCACAGCCTGATGGAATAATGACTTCCCACAGTAAGGAGAATCAAGTGGAGTAGAAGACATCTGAAAAAGAAATATGGACCTGCATAGAAAAAGAGATTTAATATGGTACAACATTTATGCAAAGGAGAAAGCAAAGCTAATCAATACCAAAAAGCAGCATCAAAGAGATTTGAAGAGAAACACAGGCAAAGTCATCTGGATATGGAAAATTTCACAATATAAACAATAAGAAAATAAAGGAGGAAAGTAGAAAAGAGGATTAGTAAAGAAATAGTAACTGAAGTTATGTATTACCTGCAATGTGAAGGATTTAATGTAGAACATCCATAACTGGTAACACCACAGCATGATGGAGCACTGAGTCCCCAAATTAAGGAAAAACGGGTCGAACAGGAAGCATCTGATCACTGGCCACATGAGGATACTCCAGAGCCTTTAGTAGCAAATGAGTACAAAAGTTCAGTTGAAGTTGTACAGCAAGGGAAGGAACAAGAATCTGCAGTAACTCTAATGAAGTCAGTGTTGTGGAGTGATAAACCAGTGAGTTTCCATATGAAAGCGCAATGGATGATGAAAGATGCAGTTGAAGAGAATATGTCACAGGAAGATGATCTTGAATTTTTAGTAAAATGTATGCAGGAAGTGGAAAGCAAAGACTGTACCCTCACATTAGAAGAAAATGATGTAAGGAAAGCGTTGCTTGATTTAGTAGCGATGGATTATAGAAAGTCAGCAAGACTCAAACTGCTAAAAATGTGTTAAAACACATGACCGCAGTAACCAAGACTATTAACAGAAATTCATGTGATATCATATAAGTAAATAAGATATATTACTGCCCAATTAAACTAATAGCACATAAAGTCTTCCTACAAAAACACAAAGCAAGAAGGGACGGGAAGGCTTTATATCAAATACTATCATAGAAGCATCCAAACAGAGAAAATCATAAAGCAATCAAGACAAGAATTGGCACTGTAGTAGAGTACAGAAGAGGGAACAGATTGACAAAAATATTTAGAAAGACAAATGTAATAAAAAAAATGTGCAGTATCAGAACAGACCAGGCTCTATTGTACATTGTAGCAAATAATAAACTAAAGATATCAGCACAGACAAAAAACGTAGAAGATATGTAGATAAATATCAAGATAAAGTACAAAATAAGTGATTCATTGATGACCCAAAAAGTTTTATAGAGAATTGGGAAACAAAGCAAAAAGAATAGAAACACTATCAAAAAAAGGAGTAAACAGACACACTTTGGAGAAATATCCAAAGACCCTGTGGAACATAACAAAGATGCTGAATGGAAAGGGAGGGAGGGTGGCCTAATGGTTAAGTTGTTTACCTTGAAGACACAAGGTGCAGGGTTTGATTCTCACATGAGATAATTGGATAGGCTTAAAATGGACCACAAGGGCAGTTAGCCTAGTAGTAACCTATGAACTTATGAAAGAATAAGTAAAAGAAACAGTAAGACATTCAACTGTATAGAATTTGAAATGGGATGAAGTAATGGCCAGAAAAACTGAAACAAAATTAAGAAAAGCTCCTAAAGGGAAAACACCATGCCCAGATGCTTACCTAACTTCTGGCTAAAAGCATTAACATAATTACACAAATATTTAGTAAAAACTACTTATATGCACATATCAAATAGACACCAGCCTCAAAAACAACAGGAAAAATGATACTCCTCCTTAAGGGTCAATCTTTAAGAAAACCTAAAAACTATAGACCAATAATTCACCTTCCGACAATGTATAAACTATAAACTGGAAATGATGCCAACAGAGATTATAGTCATTTAGAAGAAAACTCAATCATGGCAATAGAACAAAAGGGAAGTTAAAGAAAATCATATGGAAAAAAAGGACCATGTTTTGTTAAGTAAAGTCTTAATGGAGAATTGTAGAAAGGGTAACAATCTAAGTATGAAATGGATAGACTACAAAAAAAGCATCTGATAGCATCCCTCCTTCATGGATAAAGAGTGATTACAGATGTATAAGATACACCCTACATTGATCAATCACATTAGAGTGATCATAAAACAGTGGCAAACCACTTGCAGCTAAGCCATGATAAAGGCAAATTATTATTCAAAGGATAAAACATCAAAGAGGATATTCCAGGGTGACTCTTGGCACAGCTGCTCTTTTGTCTTGCCCTTAACATATTAGGCTGTATATTTATCAGATTAGATCATGGTGACAATTTGGCTTCCAAAACAAAGCACAGTGTAAAGACTTTTCATCTTCTATTTGTGGACAATTTAAAACTGTATAATTCATCAGATGAGGAGCTGAGAGCACAACTGCAAGTGTTCAAACTTTCTCAGATGATATAAGAGTGTAATTTGGTCTTGATAAATGTGCTAAAACAACATTCAAAACAGAAAAGCTGCTGAACCAAGAAAATATCAGTCTGGGACAGGAATGTGGTATAAAGGAACTTAGGCAGGAGGGAATGTATAAAAATTTGAAAATTGATAACGGATCAACAATACTCAGTAAGGAATATTTTAGAAGACTAACATTAATACTGAAAACAGCCCTGACATCTAGGAACAAAGTCCAGGCTTTAAACCAATATGGTATTCATGTTCTAACAGAGCTTTATGGTGATTGTTTGGTCCCCCAAGGGTAATGGATCAGTGTACAGAAAAATGAAAAAAATGCTTCATGCTTATCAGATGATTTAGAAAAATCAGTGTATACCAAGATGATATATTCATCATTCAGAAGGAGGTATGGGCCTCCTTGAAACTGATTACACGTGTAGATCTGCAATTGTTTGACTGCATACATATCTGATGACTTTACCAGATCCAAACATAGTGAAATTTTTAAAACATGAGAAGAATATGTCTAAGATGACTTAGCTGGTTAGTTTATTAGAAGCATAGTGGTCAAGTCAAGCAGAAATGGAAGTCAAACCAAACATACACAAAAATAAGGCAGCAACTGAATATGCAAAAAAAAAAAAAAAATACAAGGTGAAGGATATGATGAAAAGGCAAGAAGTGTGGAAAAGACATAAATATAATTGCAAGTCCAGAAAACTCCCGGAACAACATCATGTCTATCAGGATCTGATGCAGGAATGGTTAAGTGAGGTGAATTTAAACCAAAAGGAAAAAAGGTTAATATTGGTGTCCCAGGATAGCGGACCATGTGAACTTTGGTTTAGAAAGCCCATTGAACATGTGGGAGAAACAGATAAATGCAGGTTCTATAAAACAACACTGGAAACAGTCATACATCTTATTGCTTGCTGTGATATATGAATTCTAGACAGCCTGTATACAGAAAGGCATAATAATGTGGCAAGACTGTTACATTGGGGATTAAATAAACCCTGCAATAGTGAAGAAGCTTAGAAGCATTGGAAATCTGAGCTGCAAAGCTTTATAGAGAATATTGAAATTTTTATCACATGGGATCACAAATTACTAACAGTTCAAAAATAAATGGAAGAAAATCAGATATAGTAGTCCATATAAAGATGAAAAAAGTAGCATTGATCATTGAAATTGCTACACCCAGTGATTACAGTATCTTATGCACAGAGAAATAAAGTCATAAAATATCAGGTTTTGCAGGCAGAAATAAGGGCAATGTGGAAGAAGGCTACCCAGACATTTCCAATAGTAGTACAGGCAATGGGTCTCCTAAAAAGAATTTATAGTTGTATTTAGACATGCTAATACAAAATAATTTACAGTCATATTTAGATATGCTAGAAATACATGTAAGTCCTTATGAATTACAGAAAGAGTCAGTTTTGGACACTCCGGGGGTGCTGCAAAGAGATTGAAACAATACAAATTTTATGAACTTTAATCCTACTTTGACATAGGAATGGGGTCTTTTCCCATCATAGCATTAAAAACACAAACATCTTGGAAAAATTGAACCGAGAGAAAACCTTGGGCCCAGATGCAGTACCTAACTTTTGGCTAAAAGTATTAAATTATTTGCACAAAGATTTAGCCCTGAGTAAGAATTACATATATGTATATCCTTAATGGACACTGACCTGGTTTACAAGAGGAGAAATTGTACTCCTCCTTAAGAGTGAATCTGCTAGCCATCCTATAAACTATAGGTCAATAATTTGCCTTCCAGCGATATACAAACTATATACTGGGCTTGATTGTGACAGAGCTTATAGTCATTTAGAAAAAAAAAATTATAGCAATATAACAAAATAGTAACAAAAGAAGGTCTTGCAGAAGAAAGGATCACTTCTTGCTAAATTAAACCATAATAGAGAATTGCAAAAAGAGGAAGAATCTAAGAATGGCATGGACAGATTACAGAAAAAAAAAACATTTGATAGCATTCAGCACTCATGGATAAAGGAATTCTTACAGATGTATAAGATACCCCCTACAATTCACACTGAGCCAATCAGAGGAAGTCGGAGGAAGGGCTCTGAGCTAACTAATCTGTAATATATAACATTAAGTATCCTGTTTTTGCTTATTTCTGAGTTATTTTAAACACTTTTATTTTACTCACTGTGTGAGGAATTTAGTAGAATTTTCTACAATTGTTAAGCATCAGGTTGGGTTTGTGTGTCCTGATTTTTGTTTCCCACCCTCTCTCCCTCTTGGTGTCTTGTTTTTATACTTGGTGATTTTGCAGTTGCCCACCCCTACTGTAAATTTGATCTGGGACACTCCTTCCTGTCTAGTGTCATTACCTCATTCTACCTATTCCAGGGAGAACATTTGAAAAGGCCAACCCAGTTAGCTCCTCCTTTCCCCTTTCCACTTTACAAAAAAAAAAAAAATGTCTAAGCTTGTTTACTGCCTTTCCTATAAGTTGTCTAGTCCAGATACCAATTTGCTGTATCCAGAACTGTTTGTAAGTTTCTGAGCCCCAAAGCCTTTCTGTGTTGGAGGGAAGCCTTCTAGCTTAATTTTGTTTCTTAGAACTAGCCAATTTTCTAGTTTTCTAGTTTCAGTACTCAAATCTGTTTCTTTGAGCTCAGCACTTGTTCAGAACTCATTGTAAGCACTAAATAAGCTACAAATTACTACAGCACTCAACTTTCCTCACTTGTCTAGAGGAAAACAGTTTTTAGTACTTAATAAATAAGCACCTATCCAGGCATGTCTAAAGGTCAGCTCCCGGAGTTTTCTCCTGTCTACCTGATGAATCTGGGCATATTGCGTCAATGCAGCAATTGCCTCATGTACACAGACAACCTTCTCCTCCTACCACCCAACACTACAACCTGTGAGAGATGCACTTATATAACCAAACTGGAAGCAAAGCTCTTTTCACCGAAGACTGGACTAGACAGTCAAGAGGAGAAGGTAAACACTTGCACCACACCACACTCATCACATAGTCCATCAAAACTTACACCACCAAAACACACAGATGGAAACACAAAACACACACCTACATTTGCAGAGGCTCTTACAAAAAATCTACCCAAGCAGCAGGGACCTCCAAAGCAAAAACGCAAGCAACCTCCATCCCCCAACACAACTCAAATGACACATAGCCCACAAACTCGGTGTGCCACTCAACCACAGCCCATAAGGCATAACAACGTACCCAACACTAGAGTCATATGTTCCGCTCACCAGGATAAACAAGGAGAAAGTTATTATCAGCTGCCTGTGAGGTGCCAGGATCCGCCACATAACACATGCACTCAGGTCACTCCACAGCAAGTACAAATATGACTCTGTCATTGTCCATGTTTGTGTAAATGACCTGAGATGTACCTCCCTGTACTACATGAAAAGAGACATGGAGCAGCTTTCTGATCTTGTAGCCCAGGCACGTATGACACTAGCCCTGAGTAGCATCCTGCCATCACCCAGAATGATACCACACTACAAGGACAAAATGATTGACTTCAACAATTGGCTAAGCTTCTGAGTCATTCTAACGGGATCCAGTATCTGTCTGCCTAGGATGACATGATCGACAAACCACGATGCTTTGCCAGAGATGGCCTGCACCTGTCGCCCTTGGGATTCCAGATACTGGCTAAGGTTCTTGCCACCCCTATAGTGCCTTTTTTAGGCAAGATTGAAATGACAAATTCACCACCGTAAAATGCACAAGCAAGCAAAATCATAGGGTAATGCTACTTAATGCTAGAAGTCTAAACCTCAAAATGCACTCACTCGAGGCACTCCTTCAAATGGAGAACATCGACATCTGTGCAGTGACAGAGACCTGGTTCAAGGCTCCAGAGAGCACCCTTGCATTACCAGGCTATAATTCATACCACATATAACAGCCACCTAACTTGGACCGAAGTACTAAAGGCAGAGGCGTGTCCATATTCCTTAAGGATATCCATACCTCCAGGCTAGTTGCGCAGCATAATGCATCTCATATTATCCAAGTGTAACTAACTCTGGACAAGACCGCAATGCAAATTGTAGCTTGCTATGGATCCCCATCATGTCCCAGGATTCCCACTCCTCATTTCTTGATACACTGAAAAATATTTGGGTACAACCTAACACCCTAAAAATGGGCGATTTCAACTACCCCACCATTAACTGGGAAAACTACTCATGTACCAACTCTTGTGCTCAACATTTTCTGGAATTCATAAATTCCAATGCCTTGGATCAACTTATCCACACCCCCACCAGGAGCAGCAATATCCTAGACCTGGTCATTACCAACATGGGCGACCAGTGTTCCACACCATATGTCAATTCCTCGTTGGTCAGATCCGACCACAAGCAAATCACCCTAGACATCCACATCCCAACCCCCATCCCCCATTAGGGAAACCACCGTAAAAAATTTTTCCAAAGCCAACTTCACACTTCTTAAGACAGAAGTGGCAAACTTCACGACACCCATGCTGATGGACAATAGAGTTATGACTGCTGAATCCTATACAATTGCACTTTTTAAGCACTTATACAAATGCATGGATCATGCAATCCCTAACAGAACCAAGATGCTATCCTCCAAAAAAAGAAAGTCGATCTGGTGGTCCCCTGCTATAAACAAACTCTACAACAGAAGAAAGAAACTGTTGCAAAAAAGAGTAAAATCCCATGATTGGAGGAACTCTGTGGTCACCCTCAGTAAGAAGCTGAGATCCCTCATAAAATCCTCCAAAGCTAGTTTCAAAAACAAAATCGCCACTGATTCTAAAGACAACCACAAAGCATTCTATAGCTACATCAAGAATCTCAATGGCAACACTCAGATCTGCTCTGAGTTACAGCACAATGGCACTAAATATACAGAACCAACTGATATTGCCAACATCCTGGCAGATAGATTCAGTGCTAACTTTACCCCTCTCTCATCCTCTAAAGGGCCCATCTTTATACCGGAAGAATGCAAAGTACCTGTAATCATGATTGCATAGGTAAAAAAACACACTCTCCAAAGCCAAGAACAACATCCCAGGCTGCATTCTACATGAACTACAGAACAAACTGGCACCCCACCTAGGTACCATGTTCAATCATAGCCTCACCTAAGGCTTTGTACCCACTGAATGGTGCACAGCAATGGTTATCCCACTCCGCAAAGGGGGGGCCCACCACGGACCCTGGGAAATACCACCCCATTAGCCTGATGAGCCTGGTCTGCAAGGCTATGGAGTGTATCATCATGGAACTTATAAACAATGACATTGGTAATCTCCAAACTCTGGACCCTACCCAGTTCGGGTTTGTAAAAGGCAGATCATGTCTCCTAAACCTAATAGACTTCTTTGAAGAGGTCACCAAAGCCATAGGTGAGGGTAAGGTGGTTCACACAGCCTATCTATATCTCGCCAAGGCTTTTGATACCATCCCCCATTCTGGAATTATAGACAAATTCACTAAACTAGGTATAAATCCCTATGTCACAAGATGGGTTGCCAACTGGCTCACTGACAGAACCCACACTGTGAAAGTAGCAGACTCTAAATCCATCTTCAGACCAGTGACAAGTGGCGTACCACAGGGTTCAGTCCTGGGTCCTCTCCTGTTTGGAATCTACTTCTCTGAAGTACAGGCTAACACAGAACGTCTTTGGCTAACAAAGTTTGCAGATGACTGCAAACTAGGAGCCATAATCAAAACTCCTAACAATGTGGGCATCCTACAAAAGGGCCTCACTGAGACAGATGCCTGTTGTCAAAGCCATGGCCTCAAGCTCAATGCCAGAAAGTGCATTGTCATCCCTTTTGGTAAAAACTCTGTACCCATGAACTACCACATAGGTGGTAGTCTACTTAACATCGAAAGGGTGATAAGAGACCTTGGGACACAAGTGGACAGTAGTCTCTTCTTTGATAATCACATCGCCACAGTCATCAGGAAATCCTTCTACATGGCACACCTCATCACAAAAATTTTCTCATCCAGGAAAAAAGAGGTCATTGTTCCCCTCTACTCATCACTCATTAGACCAATTATAGAGTACAACACCCCTTTTGGTATGTACCTCACAAGACATCTACAACAACTGGAAAGGCCACAGAAATACCTCACAGAGAGGATTACCGGCCTCAAACAGATGCCCTACGCAGACTGTCTCAAATAACTGCAGCTTTACTCTGTCGCATATCTCCTACTCAGAGGCGATCTCTGCCTAACATACAAAGCTATGTCAAATCCAGAGCTGCTGGACATGCTCCACGTAAAGAAATCCCAATCCCTCCAAGCTACATCTTTAGGACCTAAACCTTGTCACCACAATAAATAGAACATGCTGGAGGGATAGATTCCTGTCCCGGAGACTTCCCATACTCTGGAACAAACTACCTATCTATATCAAACAAAGCTCCTCATTAGCACTCTTCAAGAAAAATCTTGATGATTGGATGGGAGATAGGAAATTTACCCTGGGGATCACTTCTTTGGCTCTGCTTGACAGGGGCACAGGAAAATATTTTTTTTGGTTGGCAAAAGCCAGGGTACCGTTTGGCTAGGCTTATATAGGCCCTAGGGCCAATAGCTTAGTACCTACCTATGAACCTATGAACAATGATCAATTACTATACAGTGACCATGAGACAGTGGCAAACTACTCTGCAGATTAGCCATGACAAAGGTCAAATTATTATCGCAGGGTTAAAAATTCAAAGGGTGATATTCTAGAGTGATTCTCTTTCACTGTTTTTTTTTTTTGTCTTGTCCTTAACCCGATCAGTTATTTACTTAACAGGTTAGGCCATGGTTACAATTTTGCTCCCAGAAAACAACCTTGTTTAAGGACTCCTTATCTACTTTTTATGGATGACCTAAAACTGCATAGTTCATCAGATGTGGAGTTGAAAGCACAACTACAAGTAGTTAAACTTTCTCAGATGATATAAGAATGTGAATTTAATTTGGTCTTGATAAATGAGCAGAAGCAAAGTTTAAAGCAAGAAAGCTGCAGCACCAAGAAAATATCAATCTGTACAGGAATGTGTTATAAAGGAACATGAGCAGGAGGGAGCATTTGGAATGCCCCTAAATAATTGGAAATAATAATACTGTACAGCTTATAAACAAAGAGCTATGTCTAGATCTCGGGATATCATTTTCCCCCTTTACTTAGCCCTTATTAGGCCATTTGTTGAATATAATGCCCTCTTTGATATGTATCTATCTATACACATGCAAAAACAGGAACGCCCACAGAGACAACCTACTAAAAGGATACAAGGCCTAAACAACATGTCTTATGTGGATTGACTCAAAGCCTTGTCACTATACATAGTATCCTGCAGACTGCTATGAAGTGACCTGTGTGTGCCATACAAGGCATCCCTCAGCCTATTACTGATGGATTTACTGCACCTCAGCAAGTCAAATGGCATCAGAAATGCTCAGTCTAGGGATCTAAACTTCTTCTGCAATATCAACAGAATGGTATGGAGGGAAAGGTATTTCTTGTAAAGGATATTACTGCTGTGTAACAGACTCTCCATCCACATATAACAAAGCTCATCCCTGTCCATATTCAAGCACAACTTAGATCTATGGATGGTAAACAAACAGTTTACCCCAGGACTGCTCCCTGTACTACTAATGGACAGAGGCACCTCCTAAAGGGTTTATCCCATGCATGGGTCCCCTCTAATTATCTGTGATATGATTCAAATTATTTTCATTTGGGGTAATGCATAATTATCAACTGGAGGATAAGTACGGCAAATCTATAGCACAATAAAATAGTTTATTTCAAGCACAAAAAGGAAAATTAGCTAGGCTAGTGTAGAACTTACCTATGAACCAATGAAAATATAACCACAAATGAATGTGAATTAAACAGAGTAAAAAATACTTTAGAAGACAAAAACTAACACTGAAACTGCCTTGACATCTTGGAAAAAGCCAAAGCTATAAACCTCTTTGCTCTTCCTGTTCTAACTAATGGTTTTGGGTTGACTGACTGTCACCAAAAGATATTGGATCACGTGGACATGAAAACAAGAAAAATGTTTCATCGTTATCAACGGATAGCTAAAATCACTTTATACAAAGATTATATATACTTCATTCTGCAGGAGGTATGGGTCTCCTCAAAGATGACTACATATATAGATTTGCAGTCATTAAACTGAATACATATCTACTTACCTCACTGGATCAAAACAAAGTGAAAGTTTTAAAACATGAGGAGATGAAGTCTTTAGACAACTTCTCTGCATAGTTTAGAGACAGCATATCAGTATCAAGTGGGAATGGAAATCAAATCAGAAGTAAACAAAATTAGGCAGCAACTAAATGGGCCAAAACACATAAGAATATAAGGAAAAGGATCAGATGAGAAGGAAGGAGGTGTGGAAAGGGCATACATTTTGTGGCAAGTATAGAGATCTCATGAAAAAACCTCATGTCGATCAGAATTTGACACAGGAATGGTTAAGGAGAGGTGAACTGAAACCAAAAGAGGAAAGGTTAATAATGGAGGCCAAAGACAGTAGACTATGTATATATTAGTTTACAAAGTCCATTCAACATGTGGGAGAAGCAGATAAATGCTGGTTTTGTAGAAAAAGGACTGAAAACAGTCCCACATCTTGTTGCAGGGTATGGTACACTCATGTCAGAGGACCTGTATACAATAAGGTATAATAATGTGTCAACACTGGCAAGACTTTTGCACTGGGGATTTTGCAAACACTACAATACTGAAGAAGTTGAGAGGCAATGGAAACAGGAACCATAAAGCATTGCAGAAAATTATGACGTTTGTACCTAGTGTGATCCCTGCTTACCAACAGTTCAAAAAAATAGATGTGAGGAAACCAAATATAGGAGTCCAAGAATAAAAAAGACAAAAGTAGCACCGGTCATTAAAATTGCTACACCCAGTAATTACACTGTCATACATCCAGAGAGGCTGAAAGTCATAAAATACCAGGACTTGCAGGCAGAAATGAGAGCAATGGGGAAGAAAGATACCCAGGCAGTTTGTATAGTAGTAGGAGCAACAGGTCTAATAAAAAGAATTTACAGTCATATTTAGATATGCAACAGATAAATGTAACGCCATGTAAGTTACAGAAGGATCAGATTCTGGGAAAACTGCTGATGCTGCGAAAAGCACTTTTGGTTAACATCAAAGGCTGAAACAATACCGATTTCATGAAGTTTAAAAATACTCAGACTTAAGAATGGGGTCCATTCCTTACATGGTATTAGAAAAACAATAGAACTGTAGAAACACAATCGACACTGTGGTGTCTGTGCCTGTCTAAACTAGTGGAAAAATGAAATGATTAAATTGACAGGATTACACTGGGTTACACAGACTGGTAAGAAAAGATCAGAAGACACACACCATATCAATAATGCCCCTAATGCTATTGGAGCCAACACCATATTCAAGTACCATAGCTCTATGGAAGTCAGTAGCGTTTATTACTTTCTCATATTATAACTGTGGACAATGTTCTAGTGGTGTGTTTTTTAAACTTCAGGTGTTTTCATTTTGTCACAATTAAACTTGATTAAGACTATTAGCTGATTGGTGTATATACATACACACATGTGTGTGTGTGTGTGTGTGTGTGTGTGTGTGTGTGTGTGTGTGTGTGTGTGTGTGTGTGTGTGTGTGTGTGTGTGTTTGTGTGTGTGTGTGTGTGTGTGAACTACTGAATCAGTGGGTCTATTGTATTCTGAAGAAGCCTTACTGACAAAAAGCTGATTTGTATTTACTTAAAGCTTAATTAACTTATTCAAAAAGGATTAATTTTACAAAGACAAGAAAATGAGAAGAAATTCCAACTGGAAAAACAATTTAAAGAAGTGGAAGCAAAAAACTCCAGAACAAATACTCCTCTGAACTGGAAGAGAATATGCTAAACTTACAAAAAAACTGTATACCCTACACCTGCAAAATCAGTCTCTCACTGAATTCAAGCTAATACACAGTTACACCGAGTGGGCCCAAATACCTTCCAAAACATTATCCAGACTAATAAATATTAAAAATGGACCCACTAAAATAACAGAAATAAATTATAAGGGTAAAATGCTACATAAAGACTCAGACACAATAAACTCTTTTGTAGAGATATATAGTAACATTTACAACTCCTAAAAAGAAGTCCACCCGGACCTGTATAGAAATTTACAGAAGATTTAACAGTCCCATTACTAAATGAAAAACAGCAAAACATTCTAGTGACTCCATCACATTAGAAGAAACAAAACTCGCTATTAATAGTTTGAAAATAAATACAGCCTCTGGTCCAGATGGTTTCACAGCCAAATTTTACAAAAATTAAATTCAGAAATTTCAAATAGTTTGCTTAGAGTATGCAACTATATCATAGCGCATGATATCTCAGACCGGTACATAAATAACTCAAAAACTATTTTGATTCCCAAACCTAACTCATATAAAACAAACCCATATAACTATAGACCTATTGCTCTTATAAACATTGGACATTAAAATACTAACCACAATACTATCATATTGATTGCAAAAAGTAATATCATCTATAATTTCACCACAGCAGTTAGGTTTTATGCAACAAAGACCGGTCTGTAACAACACCTTGACTCTTCACGCAATAATGTTACTCTTAGCAAAAGAGAAACATCCCAAATACGCTTTAACTGTAGATGTAAGTAAAGCTTTTGTAAAGGTTGATTTAAATTTTCTATTCAAAATTATGCCTTGCTACAATATCCCACAAATTTTTATAACTATTATCAAAGTTATCTACAAGAATGTATCAACAACATTATATATTAACAAAATCAAATCTCAACCTATTAAAATAACCAACAGAACCAAACAAGGCTGCCATCTATCCCCCATCTCTTCAATCTTTACCTAGAACCACTTCTACTTTCTATAGCTCAAAAAATGTATTATCATATACCAAAAGTCCATAACACTGACTTAAAGTTTACTGCATTTGCCGATGACCTAAATATCTATTTCAAACTTCCTAACACTGATTAACCCAAAAGTTTAAAATCAATGGAAAACTTTTCTGCCATAACAAACTATAAAAATAACCCCTCGAAATCTTATATATTCGTATGGTCATAAACAATCATATTTCCCCATAACTAAAATCGCAGTCAACTACTCACTAATATATGTAGGTATTAACTATGCATGCACACATAAAAACTTGATGAAAACTAATCTACAAAAAACAATGGAAAATGTCAGATGGGATATCTCTAGGTGGAAGAATATAAACCTCTACCCTTTATCGAAAGCAGCTATCATTAAAAGTAATGTTCTACCTAGAATCCTACACCAGTTAAATGCCATAAATTTACATATATCAAAAAACTTGTTTCGCAAAATAAAATCCATCCTTTCAAACTTCATATGGTACCCAAAGACTACAAGAATTTGTTAAGATAAACTCATACTACCAAAGGAAAAAGGTGGTACAGGACTACCCGACTTTAAACTATATCATGATATTATTTGTGCTAGCAGAATTATTCAAATCTTTAATCATGATACAGTCAGCCAAATTTGGTCCCCACTCTGGATCAAAATCTGGAATAATCAAATAAGTTCCCTCAATATTAATCTAAAAGCCTTCCCCTATATTAAAGTAAAGAATAATAGTTTAGTCAGACTCCATCCTGTAATCAAAAACAAGATAAATGTATTTTAAAATCTAATAGCATCGCTTCACTTAGAAAATGCACTTGAACTCCTACAACCTATACACCTTAATCAAAATTTGAAACTTAATAACAAAATGATAGACCTTATAAACTATCCTCAAATCAAAGATATAGCAGTTTGGCAGATACACCAACTAGATATGTTAAACTTAGCTGATTTATGAACCCATCTAGGAGTACCACGCAAATATGACACCATGCTTAGACAAATTAAATTATTCATTAACACCAAGTTTTCTAATATAAAAATTGATGAACAAGACATTAAAGTAAATTAAATCAATCTTAAAAAATCTTATTCTACAAAATAAAAATGATCTGCAGTGCTTACAAACTAATATCTGCAATTAAATTCCAATCCTCACGTCTATACTGCAAATACTGGTATGAAAAAATAATAATATTACTATAGACCAAAAATCCCAAAGATTAAAAAATACAGTGAATATAATTCCATTTAAAAACTTAATATATACACAGCTCATGATCAGCAATAATGTATACTATGCACCTTCTGTTCTAAAATATTTTGGTTTTAAAAAATGCTAACCTGTCCCTTCTGCCCCCAGGAGAACACTGATTTATTATACGTCTTCTGGAGCTGTAAGAAAGTTTATAAACTATGATGATCCTTTAAAATAAAACTTAAAAAAAAATGGGGTATGAAAATATTACTTTTGTACAGGAAACATCAATTCTCCACATAACACCTAACTACCTCACTGGCATACACAAAACAAGTTATAATTACAATCTGTGCACTAATTAAATATTCTAATGCTTACAGTTGGTTAGATAAATTCAAGATCACTTGGGAAAATTTCAAAGTAATGGCAACAAAATGCATAACCTCACATAAACTGGTAACTAGAAAGCCCAATAAAATGTCATACTTTCAAGCTTACTGGAGTTACCTCCTAGACACTATACTAAAAAATTAAATTGGGACATATACATATTCAGTAACAGAGTTATAGATGAAGAGCAATGTAAAAATTCAAAATCAACATATATAACTCACAATCATCAAACCCAAAAAGTCTACCTCATTCGCTGCATCTCCCTATTTTTCTTTCTCAACCTCCCTACTGTTAGAATCAGTACTGTGGCATGTAATGTGTAAATAGTTGTAAATAGTTTTAATCTATCTCTTTCCTCACTTATTTCCATTGCTCTGTATCAACCCTCTGTTGTTCTCCTTTCACATAATTGTACTAAGTCTCATGTATACTATAAATGCATTTTTATAAATACTTGGCCAACCTGAACTATGACACAATTAGTTGGAGAACACCATTACATTAATACACTGCAATTTCTATCGTTCTTTGTGCACAAATGTAATTTTTTTCTTAAGATACTATAATGTGTTATTCACCTTTGTATATATGTTGTCTAGAGTTACTCATAATGTATATAGCTGTTGTTTTTCTGGTTTCTTTTTCTGCTTGTGTTTTCATTATGCATAAATCAATAAACATTAAATTGGAAAAAATTTCACCCTTGGTTTGTGGCTCATGAACAGTCCATTTCACCTAGGAATACCTTTTTGGTCTTTAGTTCTGTTCTTTCCTGGTTCCTCATTTGACTTCTGAATGTATCACACACACACACACACACACACACACACACACACACACACACACACACACACATATACACACATTTATATACCTATAGATACTTACACAAATACATAAAGATATATATATATATATATATATATATATATATATGTGTGTGTGTGTGTGTATATGTATATATACATACATATAATTTATTTACTTGGGTATAGTGCAAAATATCTAAACACTTGAAAGTCAGCGTTAATGACATCAACAACAAAAGGCCGACAATGCAAATTTACAGAGGGGACTACACATGCCTGTTTAACATTCTTAATATATGCAAACTTAAACTTAAAAAAGATATGGAAAACATATTTTTTTTGCAAGAGAGTACGTATGTGGATGGGGTCGCACTCCCCACCTGTTACTAATTATATATACTAGCTCCAACATCACTTATTCACGGGAAGGGACATATTTCCCAAATTCAGAAATTGTTGATATGACACACCTGCCAACCATCTAGACTGGGAGTTTAGACCAACTTAATAACATATAGCATTGAGAATTGAAGTAACTAATTAATCACATACTTTTGAGTTTCTGACTTCATATTCTTCAGAAAAGGCATGCTAATTCAAAAAGCTGTTACTCTATTAACTTTCTAAATTTAGCAATTTATATTGTGTATTACGGCAAAATCTACAAGAGTGGTAGCCACACAAAGTCACGTCTATGTAACTATATAGGACAAGTACAGTTTATGCCAACACCAATCATCCAAGCATACACCTTGGTGCAAACAGAGTCCAAAGGAACCAATTCTCTCTCTGCATGTTAAAAAAACATCAGGACCATTGGCAGCTGGTGACTTCAAATTAAAGGGGGGCTGCAGAAGACAGCTGAATGCGTGGGGCCAATGGGAATGGGGTGTGGCCAACTAGAAAGGGGTGGAGCTATGCTCAAAATTACAACAACTGGAACTTTAATTAAATATGCTGCCCTGGGTGTCAAACTGTCATTATGAGCATCCAATCAAGACAAAATGAAGTGTAGAAGAAAAAAATATTTCAATGCATTGGCTACATAACAGCTTACATAATATCTAGATGAAAACACAAAGGTTGTGAGGCATGAAAAAATACATTACTTTTTAAATACATTACTGGAATGCCAGTCAAAATCAAGTATTAAAAAAAACAAGCAGCACTCAACTCAAACCACTTCTCCTTGTAGTACAATTCCAATTATAATTTATATTCAGCTTTATAAAATTACCAAGTAACATGCTGAAAGTAGCAATCTCTGTGATACCCCCACTTGTAAAAATGTTTCATACCCAAAAAGACCTGTTGCCTGACAACAACTATCTACTTGTTTCATGGGGAAGACATGATCAAAGTAAAACATGAACAGCAAACAAGAAACAAGCTCAAGATAAATTGCTTAAAGTATTACTGCACAGGTTATGGACCACACGTGATAGATTGGCATTCTGTTTAATTCACATGTAAAGCCTGCAAAGATGACTGCAAGTCTCCAACAAATGTAATGAGCTTCTTAAAATACTGTAATCCTGTCCTTTATTACAAATACTGTCACATGCATTTCAATACCTAAGGCTTATACGTTATCTAGTTATGTAAATATTCTCTGCATGGCAACAACAAAAAAGGCTTTCAATGTTGGTAATTCTTTAACAGTATGCATATTAAAGCTTACTTGCATCTTACAATCTCCAACAAGCTTACCTGATGGTCATTAAAGCATTGCTACTTAAACATAGAGCAAAAGGGCACTGCAACAGCATGCATTTTCTGATGAAGCATAAATCAACAGTATAAAAATATGACAGAAAACTTGAACATTCTGCAAAATCAAGGACAGCTGAAAATCCACTGCTGTACTTGTGTCTATCTTTGATGCAGGAATACTCCTCACACTTACACTGCATAACTGCTCCTTGCCTTGCTTGGACACATCCAGAGTCACTACATGGGGGAGTGGGGTGCAACAAGTATGTCACAATTTGAAATGTCTTTGGCTGATGGTGATGGCTCTGACACTCATACCTCTCAACCTCAGAGCAAGAAATCTGGACAAAGCCATACATAGAAGTGGGACACAGGCCCAAAAATAAGGACAATTTTTAAATATTGCTCAGTAGGTCTTGCATTAGTATGAATTTTCTGAAGGGTATGAAATCTGAAACTCAAATGTCTGCCATTATTTTTCTAAATTCAGTCATTAATGATTTGCTACTAATTTGCCAGAAAAACCCAATTTTATGAAAAATGGACCAACAATGTGATACAAAAATATAAAATTGCCACACAATACAGCTGGGAACTGGTCAAAGAAGGGAGACCTTTTTAATATTAGTACTGTTAACTTGAGCAACTGACAAAATTAGAGAATCTACATGCATTTCTGAAATAAAAGTAATCTATAACTCTGATCATTACAGTTATTTATAATTGCAAACCCTCCACGTTTTCTCCCCAAATTGCTATTTTGCAGAGGGTTATTACAGGGAAAGCAACAATTTGAGCAAACATTGGGGACAGTTGAAAGGTTTGGATATTCCTAATTCTAAAGCAATTTGCATGTACCTCTCAACCTCTTAATGCAGAAAATCTGGACAAGGCCAAATATATTGGGGGGAACAATACCTACAAACAGTACTAAAAATTGCTCTTGTATAAACTTAAGATAGTTTAGCATGCATTTTTCTGAAGGTCATGACATCTGAAACTTAATGTCTGTCATTATTTAGTGACTTCATTCCTAAATGATTTGCAAGAAAACCACAAATTTCATGAGGAACAAACCAAAAATAAGAAGCAAAAATCTATTCATTCTGCAAAAATCTGGACAGTTGAGAGGTATAGTTCAGCCAGGCCTGTCTGAGTTTTCTGCCCTTCCCCCCTCACAAAATCATGGTCGAATGGAGCCACCCCGTTGCAGCCATACCAATGTCCCATTCCTTGGTTATTTCGCCCCATTTACCATAAACACTGTAATGTGCATACTGCTTTCCTTTTGCAATGATTTGGATTTCATTTGAAAGTTTTATTTTACATTTTACAACACAAATACTTAATAGATCTCTGCTAAACAAAGCAATGCAGTCTCACAATGAAATAGACTTAGTATTAAACCTTCTCTGCCCTTGAAACTATCATTCATTGAAGCAGTATTGAAATCAACATTCAAAGAAAATCCATTTTGCCAGTGGCAGATAAAGATTAACTTTGTGCCGTTTTCACATCATAGGTCCCTTGCACACAAAACATACATGTGCTCTTTGATACACCTTCCTGATTATATTACATTATATGCCTTGTACAATACAGTACAGTTGTTAGCGTTTTAAAGTTATTGTTTTGAACATTTTTCCAATAAACAATGAAACAAAATACATGCACCAACTGCCTAATTCAGAACATACCCCCAAATCTCACCCACCCCCAGTGCATCTACATTTATAGCTAACACTAACAACCAATCCACTCTTTACACCAATCACCACCTCCCTCCAATTAAACACAGACACACCCAAAACAATCACCCCACCCAGTAGCCAAACTAAAGATCAACACCCAGCCATTAACTTACCCATCTTACTTTCTATCTATATATCTTTAGTAGCAACACTAACAATGGAATTGATACCACTAGCTCTAATTCTTACCCTCACCACACTAACATTCACCACATCCACACCCACTAGCATACCATTAAACAACGCATTCCACACAACACATTCTTACCCACTCACACACAAACACAAATATTTCACAATCTGCTCCACACTATTTAGAGACAGCCCATTATTATATATATATAAATCCCCTACCACTCACAATATCAAAAAACAAGCACAACCTAAAACACATATAGACCTAGCACATGCTTTAAAACTCAAACTAATCTACAAGAAATGTTTACTAATCTCAGGGGACATACACCCCAACCCAGGTCCATACAACAACATCATCTCACACAAACAAACATCAGACCTACTTATTATAAACCTAAACTCAAGAAGCATAACAAACTGCATGACCTACATACATTCATAGCCCAACACTCCCCAGATTTACTAACTATTACTGAAACCTGGCTAAAACCCTCCATCCAGAACGAAGAAATTCTTCCATCAGGCTATAACATCCTAAGACTAGACAGAAATACTAAAAAGGGAGGTGGAGTTGCTGTTCTATTTAAAAACACACTCAACCTCCAACCTCTGCAAACCCCACTTCCCAAATTCCAAAATGCTGAAACATTAGGCTCAGTTCTATCACTAAACAACAAAAAGAGAATTAACATCCTTTGTAGTTATATCCCTCCAGGAAATAACTCAGCAACAATAGAAGAAATGTTACAATGGGCTACAACTAACCTACCACAAGAAACCATACTGTTAGGAGACCTAAATCTTGATTGGCAATCCTGCAACTCTAGCAATCCCACTAACCATATTAACTTATTTGGTTTCTCTCAACTAATTCAAGAACCTACCAGAGTAGATAAAAAATCCAAGAAACAATCAACTCTTGATTGGACTTTAGTTAATTTCCCTAGTCAAAATTATCTCACGGGTTGTCTTCCAGACTCACTCAGCGATCACTACCCCACCTTCCTTCTTCGTAAAAAATTAAACATAACCAAACCCATACTATATAAGGAAACTAGAAACGAGCACAAGGTAAATCCACAAACTCTCAATACATTATTACGACAATGTAATTGGCAGCCATTACACACTCTGGAACTAGACCAGGCAGTTAAACTATTCAATACTACTTTTATGAATGTTTTGAATACAATAGCCCCCATTAGAAAACTTAGATCCAAGGTAAACTATGCTCCTTGGCTAACTAGGACCACAAAAGGCTTACTACAAGCCAGAGATAATGCCTGGAAGATCTGGAAAAAGAACAATACTAGCTTAAATAGACAGAACTATCAACAACTTCGCAATCAAGCCAAAAGGCAAACAAAGCTAGACAAACAAAGCTACTTCCTTCATCTCCAAAACAAACACTCTAAAAAACCCCAAAAATTCTGGCATGCTATAAACTCCCTTCTAAAACCTGGTAAAACTACTACCCCAGCTCCCAACACAAATTCCACTACTGACAGCTTAGCCTCTCAATTTAACCATCATTTCATAGACTCTATTCTATCACTATCTACTCAGCTATCTAGCAATAACCCTATATCCACCCCCACTAAGGACCATAGTAATATACCACCTTTCACCCTCTCTCCCATACCAACCTCCATAGTCAAAAGCTACTCTCAAAATTAAAACCTACCACTCTTGCAGCTGATGGCCTACCCACTAATTTCCTAAAACTAGCAGCTGAATCTCTAGCCTACCCTGTCTCAATTCTGATTAACCGCTCCATAAAAGAGGCTTATATCCCTCATCTATGGAAGGAATCACATATTATCCCCCTGCACAAAGGAGGTAACTCCTACGAAATATCAAACTACCGCCCCATTGCTATCCTATCCCCCCTGTCCAAAATTCTGGAAAAATGTATTCATACCCAAGTGATGCATTTCTTAACCTCACATAATCTCCTCTCCTCAACCCAGCACGGCTTCCGCCCAAACCACAGTACAACCACTGCTCTTCTGTCTTTCACCAACCAGGTTAACCAACTTAGAAATAACAACAACTTTGTATCTGCCATATTCTTAGATCTCTCTAAGGCATTTGACATGGTCTCACATAACCTACTACTACACACACTAACATCATTATCCTTTGCCCCCTCTACAACTGCTTGGTTCAGAAACTATCTCTCTGATAGGAAACAATCAGTCAAATGGCAAGGAACCCTATCACCCTTACTATCATCCACCATAGGCGTTCCACAAGGCTCAATACTAGGTCCATTACTATTCACTATTTTCACCAACAGACTACACACCTCCACACTGCATGCATCACCCATACAGTATGCTGATGACTCCACCTTAATCTGCTCAGCCCCATCCCTTACCGCTCTTCAAAATCTTACCCAGGAATCCTTCAATGCCACGGAAAAATGGATTACTGATATCCAACTGATCCTTAACCCCAACAAGACAAAACTACTACTTTTCTCCCCAACCAAATACAAACCCACACCCCTCTTTTTCACTATCACTTCCAAAAATGGCACCACAATCTCCCCCTCCCATCACACAAAACTCCTTGGCATTGAAATAGATAATGACCTCCACTTCGATGTCCACATCTCCCAAACTATTAAGAAAGTACATAAAAAATTAGGAACACTGTATAAACACAAACACTTCCTAACAGACCAAGCACGAATCACCCTAGCCCAAACCCATCTTCTGTCTACACTACTGTATGCATCTCCTATCCTAACCTGCATTAAGAAAACAGACATGAACAAACTAGAATCATGTTACAATAAGATTGCAAAATTCGCCAATAACTCTGCTTTTCGTAGCCATCATTGTCTTGCCCTAAAAGAATTACAGTGGTTAGAACTTCCTCATTTAATTAGTTTCCACCAACTTGTCCTCACCTACAACATCCTAAAAAATCCCCACAAGACTCCAGCCTTGAACCAACTACTTAAACAATACTCAGCAAGCCGTCCACTCCGCTCATCCAACAAAACCCTGCTGCACATAACTCAAGCCAGCAACACTGCAGGAAAAGCTCTATTTGCTCATACCATAGCAAAGACATGGAATAATCTCCCCCAGAATATCTCCTCGGCTCCATCTATCTCACTGTTCAAAAGATCACTTAAATCACACCTCCTGCATTCCTGGCTCTGTCCTTGCATCACATAAATGCTTTCCTGCTCTACCCAAATACTTCCGACCCACTCTACATCCTGCTTTCTATCTCTATACTACAGTACTAATTTCTCCTCAAAACTGGCATACAGTGCCTTCCTGTGCTCATGCTCAGTCCTGCATCAGCAAAGTTTGTCTGATCATGCTATCATATGTGATATATCTGATGATTGTATTGATACAATGTAGTCCTTTCATTAGTTTTATACAAATCACTTCTTCATATTGTTTTTTTATATCTTGTATTATAAATAATATCTAGTATTGTGTATATCTTGTATTATAAATAATATCTAGTATTGTGTATATTACCTCCAAACATGTAGCTGTATTAGTGGAGCTTTTCTCCCCGGGACTCCGCTGTAAATGGACCTCCGTCCAGTCGGACTTTCCCGGTTAACAAATGTAAAATAAATAAAATAAATAAATAAATAAATAAATTTCCATCATAAAAGTCTACTCAAAATTCTACAGTCCACCAGTAACAGTTCACCAGTGTCAGTAAATATGCACAATATCTGAAGTAGTAAAAGTCATCTAAATAATTCCCACATTAAAGTAATCTGTAACTAATGAAGAAGTTGCTGCTAGCAAACAGCTTGATATTTCATTGTTTCATCTACAAGTAAAGTGCCCGTTGCCCTTGAGGAATAAATTGTCTATGTTGCATTAATAAAATAAGCTAGTAATATTGCAATAGGGAATGGATGACAACAGGTACATTGTTACTAGGTATCTTCGCCAAAAAGGACTGCAGCATCCACCCCCCTTTACAACACAGTACAGTATCAGCAATGCATCTACCTAATGTGGGAGTAGAACCCACAGCCTTCTGCATCAAAAGTACACTACCTGTTGTGCTATTAACAATACAAGCAGACTCAGCATAAGCAGCACTAAACTTTAGTTCCCCTGCAGCTCTCAGCTCCTTGTAAAATCTACTCGACACTCAGCTGTATCTCTGAACTTTGCAGCACAAGAAATCTGGAAAAAGCCAACATTTATTGGGGGGGGGGGCAAAAGCCCAAAAATCAGGAACTCATTTTAAACATTGCTTGTATAATGTTGGAAAGTTGCTAGAATAGGATGCCGTGTTACCACCATACATTTTACTGCACAGTCTCAAACCCAGGACCCTGTACAAAACAGTCAGAGAAACATACCACTATGCCAAAGCAGCTGTTTTGTGAACATAGCTCTCAACCTTTTAGCAAAAGACACCTGGACAAAGCCAGTAATGGGGGAATACATCCCCCAAACATATTCAGTGAATTCAGTTCTCGCCATAGCACAAAAAACCTGGACGAAGCCAATAATGGGGGAATACAGTCAAAAAATTAGGGACAAATTTCAAATATCCAATCTTATAAACTTAGAAAATTGCTAGAACAAAGAGTTTTGTGTTACCATGTCCTTTCTGAAGAATATGAAGTCTAAAATTCAAATGCCTGTTATTTTTACTTAACATGTTAACCAGGAAAGTCTGAAATGGAACAAAAGCCAACTTTTAGCAGAGCAGGGAGAAACACTCCAGACATATAGACTCCACACAGAAGGCACCCTAGCCAAGAATCAAACCAGAGAACCTGTAGCTGTCAGGCAACAATGCTACCAGTGCACCACTGCACTACTGACTTTGCAAGGGAAAAACAAACATTCAGAAATCACAGATTTTATGAGGAACAGAACAAATATGAGGCAAAAATCTGTTTTTATTTACAAATGGTGGTGGGTAGGGAAGGCAGGCCCTTGCCACCTGCACTTAAGGTACAGGATTAAAGCCTGACATCTCTAGCCACCAGCAGATAGTGACTGGAGCATCAGACACAGACACAGACACAGAAACAGAGACAAACACACAGACACATACACACACACACACACACACACACACACACACACACACACACACACACACATACACACTCTCGGCAGCATAAATATAAGCATAATGGACACACACACAAAATCGGCAGCATAATGGACACACACACAAAATTGGCAGCATAAATATTAGCATAATGGATGGCAGGATCGGTAGCATAATAAAAGCAAACTATAAAATTACACTTACCGCTCTGTCCAACGTACAGCTTCCCTCATGGCTGCTTTCCACACACACCTTACTTTTGGTTTCCGGTTTGGCTGGTGGCTGGTTTCTGTTTCCTATGGTAGGCTGAAGGCTCCAGCCTGCGGGTGATGCAGTTCAGTCTTCTCTGTGTGCGGGTGACGACAACCGCACAGACTTCTAGGTTGCAGGGCAGAGATGCCTTTTTCCCTTATCCAGACTGCCTAACAGGCAGTCTGGATAAGGGAGAAAGGCATCTCTGTTCTGCAACCCAGAAGTCCGTGCTGTGAGCATGCATGGAGGGTTTTTTTTTCATGAGGTTTTTTTTTTTTTTTTTTTTTTTTTTCTTGTTTTGATTTTATGTTTGCCTTTTTTTTTCTTTTCTTTTCTTTTTACAGGTGGGAGGGCTGCAGTCCTATAGCATGAGCCGCCCCTGATCAGGACACTGATCCAGTCATCACACTGCTTGCATTATACCCATCAATGCCAACCAGTAAGCAAATCAGCAAGCATCAAACCAAACTGACATGTAAATTATTAAAATTTCACCATCAGACACCTGTAGACCACCCTCTCCCTCTACACCATGTATGCCTGAGAAGCCTCAGAGAAAGCTTTACAAAAGCCTTAGAAAAACGTAATTTTATATACTCTATTAATTTGAACTGGTATGCAAATCAGCTAACATCAAATAAAACTGACAAGCAAAAAATTAAACCCTACCTCAGAATCATCTTGACTCCCTCAGTCTCTGCTTTTTGCTTCTGTATTTCACTTCAGAAAATTTTTCAGGCAAAGCTATAATCCAAGCCCTTGTATTCCTAATATACATATGTGTGTGTGTGTGTGTGTGTGTGTGTGTGTGTGTGTGTGTGTGTGTGTGTGTGTGTATATATATATATATATATATATATATATATATATATATATATATATACAAACACACACACACACACACACACACACACATATGTATATGTGTATATATTTATGTTAAGTGTTCCCATATAGTGATTTCTTTTTGCTAGCCTACCTTATGCAATAGTGGTACGAGAGTGAGGAAGTTTGTGCTAGAATTAGAGAACATCTAGGGATTATTCATTGGATAATGAAAACAATTCCTCGACTGAACACTTTAATTTAGTCTGTTCTGTTTTAATAAGGAGAAATTAATCGTAGGCACTAAGCAGCATATAACTGCAAAGTACCTTGCTAAGGTAAGGTAAAACAGCTCTTATACTTTACAAAAAAAGCACCAAACCAGGCAGGTCCAAGGGTCACCTTCCTGTGATTTCTCCTGTCCACCTGGTGAATATGGGCATATTGGGGCAATGCAGCAATTGCCTCATGTACACAGACAACCCTCTCCTCCTACCACCCAACAATACAACCTGCAAGAGATGCACTTACATAGCCAAACTGGAAGCAAAGCTCTCTCCACCCAAGATTGTGATAGACAGTCAAGAGGAAAAGGTTAACACCTGCACTACACCTCAAGCAACACATAGCCCTTTTCAACCCACACCACCAACACCCTCACATAGCAACACTAAACCCACATATGCGGAGGCACTTAACAGTAACCTGCCTAAGCAACAAGGACCTCTGAAGATGAAATGCAAACAAACACCAATCACAACCAAAGTGTCACATAGCTCACAACACCAGTGTGCCACCCAACAACAGCTCCTAAGGCAAGACAATGTACCCAACACTTTAGTCATAGGTGACTCTATAGTCAGGCACACTGATGTCCCACTCACTGGACTGAACAAGTAGAAAATTACAGTCAGCTGCCTGTCAGGTGCCAGGATTCACCACATAACGCATGCACTCAAGTCACTCCACAACAAGTACAAATATGACTCTGTCATTGTCCATGTTGGAGTGAAGGACTTGAGACATACTTCCCTGTACTACATGAAAAGACACATGGAAGAACTCTTGGATCATGTGGCCCAGGCAGATATGACCCTAGCCATAAATAGCATCTGCCTTTGCCCAGAATGATACCACAGTATAAGGACAAAATGATTGACGTCAACAACTGGCTCAGCTTCTGGTGTCATTCAAAGGGGATCCAGTATCTGTCTACCTGGGATGACATGATCGACAGACCATGATGCTTTGACCAGAGATGGTCTGCACCTGGGATTCAGGTTACTGGCTAAGGCTCTTACCACCACTATAGTGCCTTTTTTAGGCAAAGTGCAAAGGACAAAACCACCACCATAACAGGTACAAGCATGCAAAATCTGAAGGTAATGCTACGCAATGCTAGAAATCTAAACCTCAAAATGCACTCTCTCAAGGCACTCCTAAAAATGGAGAACATCAATATCTGTGCAGTAACTGAGAACTGGTTCAAGGCTCCAGAGAACACCCTTGCAATACCAGGCTACAAGTCATACCACACTTTTTGACCACCAAACCAAGACTGAAACACTAAAGGTGGAGGTTTGTCCATATTCACCAAGGATATTCACACCACCAGGCTAGTTGCCCAACACAATGCGTCTGAAATTTTTTAGTTGCAACTAACACTAGGTAAGACTGCAATCCAAATTGTAGCTTGCTACAGATCCCCCACCATGCCCCAAGATTCTCACTGCACCTTTCTAAACATACTGGAAAATACTAAGATACAACCAAACACCCTAATACTGGGTGATTTTAACTACCCTGCCATTAACTTGGAAAAACTACTCGTGTATCAACAACCTTGGCCAACGGTTCTTGGATTCATAAATTCCAATGACCTGGATCAACTAATCCATAGTCCCACCAGGGGCTCCAATATGCTAGACCTGTTACTAACATGGAAAAACTGATGCTCCACACCTATGGTCACCTCCTCATTGGTCAGGTCTGACCATAAGCTAATCACCCTTGACAACCACATCCCTCCCCCACCTCCCAGTATGGAAACCTCCATAACAAACTTGTCCAAAGCCAACTTCATTGGACTCAAGTCAGAAGTTCCAAATTTCATGACACCCATGCAGATGGGAACTGAAAGTTTGACTGCTGAATCCTACACTAAGGCACTGTATGAGCACATCCACTCATTCATGAACCGTGCCATCCCAAATAGAACCAAGATGCTCTTCTCCAAATATGGAAGCCAATCTGGTGGTCCCCTGCAATAAACAAACTTTTCAACAAAAGGAAGAAAATGTTGCAGAAAAGAAGAAAATGCCAGGATGGAAAAAACTCCCTTACCAGCCTCAGTAAGAAGCTGAGATCCCTCATAAAATCATCCCAAGCTAGTTACGAAAATAAAGGTGCCAAATATTCCAAAGACAACCACAAGGCATTCTATAGCTATGTTAAGAATCTAAATGGCAATGCTCAGATCTGCTCTGAGTTACAACAGAATGGCATTAATATACTGATCCCAAGGATATTGCCAATATCCTGGCAGATTGATTCAGTGCCGACCTTGCCCCCCCTCACCCCCTAAAGGGCCCATCTCAATACCGAAAGATTGCCAAATTCCAGTAATAAAGGTCACACTGGTAAAAAAAACACACTCCAAAGCTAAGAATACAGCATCAATGGAACCAGATGACATCCCGGGCTCTGTACTACATGAACTACAAAGTGAACTGGCACCTCACCTAAGTATCATGTTTAATCATAGCCTCACCTCAGGCTTCATGCCCACTGAGTGATGCACAGCTACAGTTATCCCACTCCTCATGGGGGGATCCACCTTGGATCCTGGGAACTACCGCCCCATCAGTCTGATGAGCCTGATCTGCAAGGCCATGGAATGTATTATCACGGAACTTATAAACAAAGACATTGATAACCTTCAAACACTGAAGCCTACCCAGTTTGGGTTCAGGAAGGGCCGAGCTTGTATTCTTCAAATCAATCTCCAGAGCTGTGGATGAGGGTAAGGTGGTCCACGCAGCCTATCTGGACCTTGCCAAGGCCTTCAACACCATCCCCCACTCTCTGGAATCATAGGTAAACTTACTAAGCTGGGCATTAATCCCTATGTCACTTGATGGGTTGTCAACTGGCCTACTGACAGAACCCACACTGTAAAAGGAGCCTACTCCAAATCCAGCTCCAGACAAGTGACTAGTAGAGTACCTCAGTGTTCAGTCCTGGGACCGCTCTTGTTTGGCATTGACATCTCGAAGTACAGGCCAACACTAAGGGACTCTGGCTAAAAAAGTTTGCAGATGATTACAAACTGGGAGCCATTATTGAATCCCCAAATGATGTGGATATTCTACAAAATAGCCTTACAGAAACAGATGCTTGGTGCCAGAGCCATGGGCTCAAGCTCAATACCAAGAAATGTACAGTTATCCTCTTTGGGAAAAAAAACATGTACCCATGAATTACCATATAGGTGGCAGTACACTAAACACCGAAAGTGTGATAAGAGACTTAGGAACACAGGTGGACAGTGGTCTCACCTTCAATAACCACATTGCCACAACAGTCAGGAAATCCTTCTATGTGGCACACCTCATCACTAAGGGCTTGTCATCCAGAAAAAAGTAGGTCATTGTCCCACTGTACTCATCCCTAATTAGACCTATTATAGAATACAATACCCCATTTGGTATGTACCTCTCAAGACATCTGCAACAACTGGAAAGGGTGCAGAAATACCTCACTAAATGAATCCCAGGCCTAAAGCAGATGCCCTATGCTGACCATCTAAAAAAACTCCAGCTATACTCTGTCACATATCATCTAATCAGAGGAGATCTCTGCTTAACATACAAGGCCATATCAAACTCAGAGCTGCTGGACATGCTACACTTAAAGAAATCCCAATCCCAATCAGAACCACATGATCCAGGGATCTAAACCTTGTCATCAGAATGAACAAAACATGCTGGAGGGATAGGTTCTTGACCCAAAGTCTCCACAGACTCTGGAATAGACTGCCCATATATTTCAAGCAGAGCGCCTCTTTGACCCTCTTTAAAAGGAAAAGGAATCTTGACGATTGGATGGGAGATAGGAAAGTCACCTCGGGGATCGCATCAGTCACCCTGCTAGATAGGGGTCCAGGGAAGTAAATATTGTGGGAAGAAATAGCCAGGGAATTGTTGGAAGTAAATATTGTGGGAAGAAATAGCCAGGGAATTCTTATGGCAAGGCTTGTATAAGCCCTAGGGCTGATAGCCTAGTACCAACCTATGAACCTTAAAAAAGTATTTAAATTTGTTATACTTTCATCTGATCAAGATAATCATATACATTGCATAAGTTTATGTTGTCAAAATGCAGGCCACAAATATTTTGAAACATATCACTGTTGAAACAGAAACTCAGTGTGTTTTTATTTAAGGTAATTGATAAGGCATTACTTGATTTTGTAAAAGTGATTAATTTGACCAAAGGAGACAGAGTATATTCAAGAAGGCAAAAGTGTAAGTAAAATAAAATGTTTGCTGAATGAACCTCTAGTGTACATTGTGTGTGTGTGTGTGTGTGTGTGTGTGTGTGTGTGTGTGTGTGTGTGTGTGTGTGTGTTTAAATAATACTCTTTCAATACTCTATGACACTTCAAAAGACATGCATCTGGAGTATTTTTCCATGGGCCTCCACTGAAAATGGGCTCTGTCCCAGACAGACTTTCCAAGCAAACACATATTTAACTAACTAACTAACTAACTAACTAACTAATAAATTCATCCTATGTCCACACGTTAGGTGATTCTACGGTCACTTCAGTTTTACACTGCAGCTTAGCATACGGATGCCGTTTTACAGTTTGACAAAGAATGTTGACTGACACTATTATTTCAATGAGAAATTCCATGTGTTCGCTGCACAATAATGCACACCTCCAATGTGCTTCAGCCCTGGAAAAGTAATGCTCGCTTTATTTTTGATTTGTTATTCCCTTAGATCATGTGCTTTACTTGAAATCAGTTAATAGGAAATGTCTAGATCCTTCCATGCATAAGGAGTAGTTGTATGAAGAAGACTCTGATTCATAATACTTTGATACACAGTTTTAAATACAAAAGTGTGTTATTTTACAAGTGCCTTTAGAAGTGGTCTAAAGTAAAATTAAAAAGAAGAGTTGCTGTGAATTGTACAATACATAACTAAGTAAAAGTGAAGATATAATGCGGTATTACATGTAAATACTGTATTTGTGTTCATTCACTTATAGATGAAAACTGAGTTACACTGATGGTTACTTACAAAAGTGTTGTTTGGAAGCAGAACTGTAGTCTCATTTCTTTCCACATTCAGTTTGAGAACACGTCCGTCCTGATTTCTATATACGACTTCTGTATCTGTTAAGACAAGAAGAAGAAGAATAAGTACATTTATAATTACTTAACTGGAATGCTAGAGAGAATGATGCAACGAACAAAGATTAAGCATGGAACTACTATAGCTGAATGACAAGGACATTTCAGTTTCTGCACACCTACGCAAAGAATAGGTTTGACACCAGCTGTCATCAATTTGTTTCTGTGGTGAAATACATTTCAACAATCTGTTGTATTCAGTTTGCACAAATCAGGGTGAATGCCATTACTACATTTATGACGTTCTCAAATGCCCCCCACTATAACTAGCTTCAGTAAATCAGTTTGTTAAGTCCCTTACACAAAGCTGAAACCCATTTCCTGATTCTGTAAACAGGATTGCGTATGTATACTCTACAGAATGAAGGCTGCAGGTCAGTACAGTCTGCCACTAATGTTTGCACTGCCAGAGATTATGAGTAGAGAGTTTATGCACATTTTTTCCTCTGTTGGTGCTGCATACGATTTATAAAGGCAGTGATTAGGCAATTGTAGGAATTAACTGTAGGCAGATAATATCTTCAAGTACAGGTAACCCGTCCCAGCTTACCCTAACATAAATTTCACCACTTATCTATAAAGACCATAGGCAAACACAAAGTAATCTACTAATGTCTTCTCTTCCGTTCTAAACTGATATCTTTTCACCTTTTAGACAGCAGGTTTCTTTGTTTTGCTTTCTCATAATGACTTAACCTCACATTGATTGAGAAGCAGTGACATTTAAAAAGAGTGACATTTAATGTATATAGTTGTATATAGGTTTTTAGCTTTAATGATATCGACATTGTAGTTAAGAAGTTTTGTTTTCAGTTAGACTCACTTCATATTGACAGCATTATGGATACTCACGCTAAATGTAAATATCTCTAGAAATTAAATAGTTGTCATTTTAGAAAGTCAATTTTTCACCATCAGTTCCCCTTGTTACACCTCTACTATGGCAGTCATATTATGGTATATACAAAAGCTTACCTCTTTCTTCTTTTTCTCTTTGGTCAGCTGGTGTTTAATTAATTTAGAACTGTATTATGCCACGATGGTGCAGCGGTAGCATTGTTTTCTCACAGCAAGAGGTTATCCCATTCGCTTCTCGGCTGGAATGCGGGGAGTGCCTTCTGTGTGGTGTCTGCATGTCCTCCCTGTGGTTGGGTGGGCATTCGATAGACATGCGTAAATGGACATGCCTTCGTTGAAGGTTGAACGTCGAGCTGGCACCTCGGCGTTCGTGAAAATTTACTGCCAATCATAAGCGGACCGGAGTTCCACTGTGGCGACCCCTAACCAGGAAAAGCCAAAAGATAACAACATTATCCTTAAGAGCTCTCTTCCTCTCATTTTACTACTTATAACTAGTTTAGCATAATGATTGTCTCATCCTAATTGTGTCACAACTGTTTGGATATGTATCCATGTCATATTACTTTTGTATTGCTTATTGTTTAAATGGCTTTTTGTGTATTCAAAACTCAATAATTTTTTTTTTTTGTAAAAAAAGTATAGGTAACAAGTAGATGTCTACTGTACTTAAAAATGTAGGTGAGAAATCAAGGTCCATTTTGTCATAACAGGGAGAAGAGGTTTGGTGCAAAATGGTGCCATGCTGTGTAGCAGCTTGGCAGCATCTATTTCCTACCTGCTATGTCATCCAAACAACATTATCACAGTTGTGCAGGTGTAATGATAAATGCATCACATGGTATATTTGTTTAGTACTGGGGCTGTAACAGTGAGCTATTTATATAAACTTTTTAAATGAGCTGGTCATTTCATCACATGCTCTCACCTTGTGAAAACAAATGATACAGCACCATACTGGTCACTGTGGGGAGAATAATGTGTTGAGGGGAGGGGGTACTACTTTTGCTTATAGTTTTACTAAGGGCTCAGTGAGCTAAGAGGAAGGGATACTGTTTTTAATTATGACATCATCATGACAGATGTGCTGATGGTGGCAAAAAATCTTTAACATACACCGCTTCCACTGATCAGTGTGTGCTTGAAAGCCAGGATGTGTACGTCATCCACTGATCATGACATGATGGTGATCCTGTATGTGTATAACCCACCAGGCAATTATCATGCAGATATGGGTGTACTGTGGTGTCTACCCTTTTCCTCAATGTAGTGTGATCTCAGAGTTGGTATATTTAATTTGCAGGGGGTGTGGGGGGTGCAATTTACAGTCCTGGACTGTTGGACGGTGGGAATGACCTAGGCAGGTCTTGCTACTTCGCACCCAGTGGGGTATGCATGTACAGGATTACTGATATGATTTCCTGTGATAGTTCTGTGGACACTGAGCGATCTGCATAAATAATCTAAGGGTGGTATTATTATACAGAGTGCCAGTCCTGCTGAGAGATGTACAGATGATCGGAATGCCATTATGTATATGAACAGATGATTAGAATGCCATTATCTATATGTACAGATGATCGGAATGCCATTATCTATATCCTGCCATACTTTGTAAATGTGTTGGAACAAAAAACCTATATGAGCTAAACAGTGACTATAAACATTATATGTCTGTCAATAGTCTCCAAATCACTTAATTAAGCTTGACCAAACTATGTTATGAAACAAACAAAATGCAATACAGAAAATACAACTTTGAAAATGCTTTGATTGTGTTATGTAAGACTCTTTTGTCCTAAACCCTGATAATAAAAAGGCATGTGAAAGAGTGAGCTGTAGTATCTCTTTAATGCTTCAAATAATGTGGGGAGCCAAGACTATTTTCTAAGGTCTCTGTCAGCTAATTACATAATAAACATCAAAAGTACTTCATGTTTGAGAAATATTGTCCCTTCATCTCTCTGAAAATAAAACTTACCAAAGGGGAAAAGAAAGTTGTTTACAATACCTCTTTGAAGTATCAATAAAATAGAGCAAATTTTTGATCTATTTCACCCAAGTGGAACTATCTTTGATTTAGAGGTTTTCACTTCCTATCACCAGTTAGTTTATGAATGCTAATATTCAATAGCTGTTACAGATTTTAGTCTCATGTTGTTAATGCATCATATTTTAAGTTCATTCCACCCCAAAATCAATATAAGCTCATAGGTTCATACATACCTTTTAGGTTATTGATCTATGAGACTCCTAAGAAGCCTAGCCTTACACTCCTATGGTAGTTTTTATCCCTTATATCTGGCATACAAATAACACAGAGACAGGCGAAACAGGGATTAATTTACATGTTTCCTCTATCCATGAGTAGCAGGTGCTAAACTGGGGATGGAATTGAGATTACCCATCCATTCTTTCAAATTACATTTGAACAGAATAAAAAAAGTACTTCTCATTATGTGGAGTGGACAACAGTTCCACAGAAATGGTATTCTCTGTAATACGTACATATACCGTTAACATGTTCTATTTATTTTGCAAAATAGAACAACAGCCCTTGAGTGAGCATTTGTGATACAACTGGACTAACGAATGTGTATTGGATGGAAAAAATGCTTATGTTCTCTATGGAAGGCACAGGTCAGTGGGACATTGTGTTTGTTCCAGTTGTGACAAGTGTTTGGACAGGCAGATATCGAAGGAGCTTAATAAGCTGCCTAATGAGTACTGAGGCAGCAGAATGATAACATCCAGCGATATGGATGCAATACATTTAGATATAGTCTGTGTGATAAAAAAATGACTTTTTTACAGCACTGAATATGTGATGATCAAAGGGAGGCTCATTATCAACATAGGATTCCATATATTTAGCAAAGGGATCAATATTCAGGGGTTATGTTGTAAATATGATACCTACAAGGTGAGCTTACTGTAGGATATGATTAAACATTTCTTGACAATTCTGTTTTGTCTATGGTTTTGACACCAAATATTTGTTTTGGACAAGTTCTCTTATCTGATCTTGGTGTCTTCTGAGGAGTTTATGATGGCACCATGTTTGCAGTCATCTGCAAGCTCACTCAGATGGAAACCCTTAACATAAGGTTTGACCTCCAACAAGTAAATGTC
Organism: Protopterus annectens; assembly: GCF_019279795.1. NCBI lineage: Eukaryota > Metazoa > Chordata > Ceratodontiformes > Protopteridae > Protopterus > Protopterus annectens. The sequence continues at coordinate 1,496,848,525 of NC_056737.1, read as the reverse complement.
AAGAGCCACTCCAGTGACATAGAGGGATAAAGCCCTTACTCCAGCCCAGTATGCTCAGGTTTGATTAGCAACTTGGGAGACTGATGGAGTGGCAGGGAGGGCATTCCTCTTAGGGGAGGCATGGTTCAAAGATGGGAGTTAATTTCAAAGTTATGTGGTGAGTGTGGCAGGCAAGACAAGGAAGTTGGTAGGGCACTTAAAGAAAAAAAAATAAGATGCCATTAGAAATCCACGGCTTGCCCCAGTGATACTGAAGCAAATTTTGGGGATAGAACTCAGGTTGGTACACCAGGAGTGGAAGTGTGACACTAGGAGCTGGACTTGTGAAATGATGTCCCAAAGCGGATGAACAAAGCATCCAAACATATTTACAAAAAAAAAAAAAAGATAAACGAAAAGCCCAAAAGGAGTAACCAAAGGACTGATCTGTGGAGTACAGTGGTATTGACAGTACTTTGGGTGAGGTGGAGCTTCCCACTATAACTTCTTGTGTACACTTTCTGAGCCAGTTTGATAGCCAATGAATTGCATAGGTTGGACATTTACATGGGAGAGTTTATCTTTCAAACCCAGCTGTGGGATGGTGCTGAGTGTCTATGTGAGGTCTAGATATGTGAAGTGCACTGTTGTGCCCTTGTCCATTGCTTCAGAACTTTTTTTCAAAGAAGTTGACCAGGTTAAGTAGGCAGGTCCTGCCCTTCCCTAATTTGAAATGTGTTGGGATGTGAGCTTATAGGTTAAATATTCCTTATTTATTACTTCCATTATTATGCTTTCTGTAGCCTTACAGATGTGAATGGCCAGGTTTATGGGCCTATAAATCCCTGAGTCTGTTGAATTTCCATCTTTGTTGAATAGAATGATAGTTGCTGTCCTCTATTCAACCAAAATGAAGCCTGCTTTGAGGCTGATATTGAGTAGTTTCTGTAGTGGATCAGACAAGTCATATTGCAGGCTACCAGTAGCCAGCCTAGTAAGTTATCTGGCCTCATAGACATAGTACCTTTGACCTTAGATAATGCCTTGAGAACTTGTTCCTGAGACATTTGTGTGGGGTGTAAGTGAGGGTATGTGATCTGAGAATACTGGAGAAGAGAGAGTGCAGCTCTGAGAGTAAACTTACAGTATATCTTCAAATGATCACTGCTGCAGTATCCTTGGGTATATGAGTTATATCCTGCCAGATGTATAACATCTGGCCAGCTTCTAAAGCTTCAGAGCACCTTCCATGCACCCAAACCATCAGTCAACTCTAGCTGAATTGACTAAAAAGGCAGGTTTTGGTGGCAGGCCCTTCAGAACTTTCATGCCATTAGAGAGAGGGAGGGTCAGCCCTGAAAAGACAATGCTAGGAAAAACAAAAATAATAAGTATGGTATAAACAACACACCAAATAACAAGGGGGATGGGTGGAAAAGCTACTGCAGCAATAATCATTTGAATAGCTACTCTTATGGTAAATTCACTTACACAATCATAATATGTCCATCATATTGATCACTGCTGCAGTAGCCTTAGATATATGGGTAGATTATGCTAGCTTACTACATTTGGAAGTGGAAGATGAAGGTTCCTGGAGCCCTTGGAGAATAGTCCTAGCAAAGTCTGATTTTCACCTAGAGAAGGAATCCAGCTTGTAATGTCTTGTAAGCATGTGTGTAAAATTTCAAACTGCTGATTTTGGAATACATTATGAATACAACCATTTCCAAAGAGCCATAGATGAAGCCAAGGCCATGGTAGAGTGGGCCATGTCTCTGTCCAGAACAATTTTGTTGTGGTATGTATAACAAAAGGTAATAGTCTGAGATAACTATTTAGAAATAATTTGTTTTGACACAGACTGTTTCTTTTTCTTACCTTCAAAAGAAATGAACAAAACTGATCTGAAGATTTAGTTATCTCAAGATAGTACCCAAGTTTTCTGTGGATATCCAAGGTATGGAATATCCTTTCTCTCTCATTTCTAGATTCAGGAAACAGAACAGGGTGATACATTATTTGGTCTAAAGTAAACTTGAATACCACTTTAGGCATAAAATAAGGATTAGTTCTCAAAGAAACCCTGTCTCTGTGAAAAAAAATGAGATATAATTGACTCACCATAAGACTTTACAACTCAGATAATCTTCTTGCAGAGGTCAGAGCAATCAGTAAAATAGTTTTCACTGTTAAGAACTTCAAGTTAGCCAGATTTTCTGGTTCAAATGGAGCAAGTGTTAGTACAAAATTAAGATCCCAAAGAGGGGCTAGCAGTTTTACTGGAGGCCTCTTATGCAAAACCCATTTCAAAAACATTTTGACATGAGAATGCATTGAAAGAGGGGGATCCATGAGCAGACATGCTGAAATAGTTGATCAATGAACCCTGATGGTGGAGGAAAAAAAGGCCATATAATAGTAACTCACACAAAAATATTGTAAAACCAAAGAATAACTAGCCCTGATGGGTGATGGTTATGTTGTTGTCATCAACTAGAAAACCATTTCCATTTATAATACATGATTTTCTAGTAGCAGGCTTTCTCAACTCTATTAGTACCTGTTGCATGTCCTCAGTAAAGAGGTGCCTAAATGTAATTAATTTGCTATCATTCAGGCAGTCAGTTGAAGTTGATTGGGGTCAGGTTTTATCACACACCCCTGATGTGTGATTATATCTATTCTGTGAGGAAGCTTGTGGTAATTGTCTCTAGCCATTTCCAAAGGAAGGAAGTCATGACAATGATCTTGGAGAAATCCTTCTGAATCTTCAGAAGTACCCAGGATATCAGTGGAAAGGGTGGAAAAGAATACAGGAACATTCCTGTCTTAGGAAAAGAAAAAGACATATGTTTTCCAGAACTTCTTGCATCGAGCCCTGGAGCTGATTCTTGCCAGACAATCATTCAAAGATGAGTCAATTTCAAAAATCATCAAACTGGAAATAAATAAATAAATAAATTAGGTCAACCTGAGGAACTCCCCCAATGATGGATTACATCTTGGAACATCCCCTGGTCTATTTTCCATTTGTGAGGGTCTGTCCTTGTCCTGCTCAGCTTGTCTGTCACATAGCTTTGCTCTGATGGAAAACAGGATATCTGTAGAGTAGGACTGCTACTATGAAGCTATATCCCAAGATAACATGACTTGGAACACCCTGATTCTCTATTGCATGTTGATATACCACATGACTGCGATACTTTCTGTAACAACTTAGAGATGTCCAAGTGACCAGAGATGATTCAGACAGCAGAGTGCCTTGATCAGGGTAAGCATTTATTTATATTCATGTGCTTGTATTTGTCCCATCCTGAAACTGCTCCCCAAGCAAAGTCTATGGTGTCTGTGGTGACTGGCTACTTTAAAACGTGGAGGAAGAAGGGGAAGCCTACAGTTTAGGGAAACTTCTGTCTCTAGCATGGGATTTCTTTATTGACAAACCACAGCACTGAGATTTGCAAAGACAAAGGATGTTGTAGCTCGGACTAAAGAGACTTCAGATATCATTGTAGCTTTCTCAGGTGGAGTCTTGCCAGGGTATCTTGAGAATTCTAGTTGCCATGAGTCCCAAATTCCCTCATAGTGTCTGATGTATGAGTGGAAAACCTTAAAAATAGATCTAGATCTAGATATAGATCTATTTTTTCCTGTGGAAGAAAAGGTCTTTGAACTGAGGTGTGTACCTGATACCCCTGGGAAAACAATCCTGTGTGAAGGAGTCAAAACAAAAGACTACTGAATGTTTTCTTGGAATCCTAGCTTGTGTAAGAGATCTTTCACCAAAGTGAGAGATTCCGGAAAAAGACTATAGAGGGAAGCAAGTTGTCTAAATACGGAAAAATGTGGATACCCTGTAGCCTGCAATGATATATAAATGTAAAAAAAAAAAAAAAAAAAAAAAACGGAACTCAGGCACAAAAAGAGAAATGTTTATGATTTTTAAGTGCTTTCATTCTTCATTCCACAGAACTTCATCAGAAAACCATGACCAGGAATACAACCCATTTAAATAACAATCCCTGAGTTAATTAATTAATTGGCTGAACAATAAAACACCATCTTCAATCTTCATTGAAGTACATGAGTAAAATACAGTCTCAAATCTGTCCATTATTCCATACATTATTGTTTGTTAGTTTAAAACATCACTCAAATATGCTTCTAAAAAATAAACAATATATATTAACTATTTAAATGTTTTACACTTAAAAATACAATTTATAGAAATGTTATCATTAATTCCAGGTGCAATATCTGCTCTTAAAAAATTTGCCATTTAAGTTCCAAGAACTCTAGATATGAATTGAAAGTATCTACAAACCTTTTCCCTGCTAACTTTTTCCACTACCATAAATTGAAACTTTTTAAAATCTGAGCATGTCTGTGAATGCCCAGCCAATGTATTACTGTTATCCTTCTTTCTTATTGCAAAAATGTGTTCTCTGATTCTATCTGTAGTTTTACCTACATAAAAATGTTTACATGCAGAACACACTGCAACATAATCTAACCCTTCAGTCTGACAGGTAAATCTATGTTTGGCAATATAAAGATATTTGTTGTGTTTAAAACAAAAACTACTCATTGTGAAATTAAACCTACATTGTGAACAACTATTACAGGGAAAAGTTCCTCCTTTCTTATTCAAATCTGACTGCACCTGTGTTTTAGAAGAACTTTCTAAAAACTGTTTCAAATTCTGAGTTTTTTATGAATAAACTTTGGTTTATCCCTTATAATATTAGCAAGCTCCTGATTTCCTATCAAAAGTTTCCAATATTACTAATAATCTAATGTATCTTTGTTGCTTCCACATGTACAAGTATAGGAAAAGAACAAGTAGACTCCTTATTTTCTACTGTCATTTTAGCACAAAAGCCTTCTAAAATCAGGAGAAACTTTTCATACGTTTGTTTTCTTACATTATCTGAGATAAAGTGAAGCTTTTCTAAAGGATATCTTCTTTCTTAAAACAACCTTATAACTTTATTAATTTCCTCTAGGAAAATTCTATCATCACTAATTAGACAACTTAATTTGATGTTGTCCTCAAAATACATGCAATTTCATAAAAGGGGGACGAAAACTGTCATAGTGTAAATAATTGTTAGTAAATGCACTCTTTTCTGAAAATGTTATTAGAAAACTTTTTTTCAAAGACATTTAAATAGATTTCAATATCTAAAATATGTACTGAAGTCCCCGTATTACTCAGAATAAAGTTTAACCATGTCGCACTGTTTTTAACCTGTTCCAAAAATTTGTAAACTGATGCTATATCACCTGCCCAAATAAAAAAAAAAAATCATCAATATACCTTCTATAGAAACAAACATTACTAAAAAGCAGAATCTTTTTCAAAAATTCTTACTCCCACCAACATAAAACCAAATTCGCAAACACTGGTGCCACTCGAGCCCCCATTTCTACTCCACTTTTTTATTGAAAAATATTGTTGTTAAACATAAAAAAATATTTTTTAGCACCAATTCAAATAACTGACATATAATGGACACATCTTGTTTTAATTTTTTACAATACTTACTTAGATACAGCTTTAGAAATTTTAGGCCCTCCTCTTGATCAATAGAGGTGTGTAAAGAACTAACATCGATGGTGCATAACAATAGTTTCTTTGCCAGTAAAAGTGTACTTCTTAAGCTCTTCTAAAAACATCCATGAATATTTCAAATAAAAATTACTGGCCTGAACTGTGAGGTTCAAAATTCTATCTAAATACGCAGACATTTTAAATGTTTTGCTGAAAGGAGCAGAGGCAATTGGCCTAAAAGGAGTTTTTTCTAAATTTTTAGGCAGTTTGGGAATTCCATACAGTATGCCTAATTGTGGCTCTTCAACCATAAGATATTCAAATAAATCTAGTGTGATATATGCCTGATGTAACAAATGAAACATAGGTTAATGCCCTTGTAACATTTTCTTACAAGACTTTTCGAAATTTTTTTATAACTTGTATCATCAAATAATATATAATCATAGCCAGACAGTTTGTGAACACTCTTTTTTTCAGTGGATAGTCCAGAGGGTGAGGCAGAGAACTGGTAATGTGATCCAGACATACAAAACATTAAGAAACATCTGAAGTCTTGATGAACAAGGATATGATTATAAGCATGTTTAAAATCTAGTGTTAGCAGGAAACTTGAATGTGGAAGAAGAGGTAACAGATAGTGAAGTGACATTATTTTGAACTTATCAAAATCAGGTTTAGGAAAGAAAGATCCAAAATGGTCTCCCAGCATCTTCTTTCTTCAGCACTAAAAACATCCTTGAATAAAACCCTTTCCAAACCTAGGATGGAGGAATGGAGGAACTGGTTCTATCACTCCCTGAAAAATAATTTGTCTGGTGGCTGAAGAATTACCCCTGGAAAGCAGAGATTTCCCTTCAGCTGCCATCCATGATGAATGATCTTCAGAGCCCATTTGTCTGAAACTATCTCTTGCCAAAGAGAAAAGTGGAGATTTAGATTTTCTGGAAAGGAAAAGGGGCTGCCAGGGTAGGAGTGGGGAGTAAGTTCCCTTAAATAGTCATTCTGATTGTTGGTCTATCCTTGACATTGGGCAGTTCCCGAATTTTTTGGAACCCGTCTGTCATTTTTTCATAAACATCTGTTTGCCCACATTTTGGTGAGACTGTTTATTTTGTTTTTCACTGAAACTGGATTGATGGTTTAAAAATCTCTTAAGAAATTTGAAGAATGAGATCAGAAACATTTTAGAGACTCCCTGTTTCACCTTACCAATTTCATCATACTTTTTGATTACCACTGTTGCAGAGGAATCAAAAGCTAAATCTCTTGCCAAAGAAGAATTTAGAATCTTACTTTTCACATCATCTTGGAGGTTCTGACAATGCAGCCAGACAAATTTCCTCAAAACAGTACCAGTGGCCATAGCCCTGGAAGAAGAATCAGCTCAGTCATACACACTGTAACAATGAGCTATGGCCTGTGAAATGGAAGAAACTAAATTATTTTAAGCAGATTATTCCTCTCAAGAAGAAACTGCATACAAAGTGTTCCTAATATACTTTAATGTATGAGCCTGACAGTTCATAATTCTGAAAATCAAAGTCGCAGAAGCACACACTTTTCCCCCATACTTATCAATATTTTTTCCATCCTTGACAGAAAGATTAGGATTGGAATTAAGCAAATGTTTAGCAGCACTAGGATTAGATAAAGCTATACCTGCTGAGTCAGGTTTGGGATGAATGTATGACAACGTAAAAGACATATGAACGTTATGTATTTTATATGGCTTTTTAGGGACAGCAGGCTAACTGTCAGGAAAATTTCAGGCAGTGGCACATGCACCATCCAGAGCTGACAGAACTGGAAAAATGGATGCAGGTTCTGGAAATTCCTTTACTAGCAAATCATAGTTTACTGAAAGACTGAAAAACCTCAGTGTTCTCCCACTGGAAACACTGGTACATTCTGTAAATAGACTCAGGGAATAATAAACCCCCACAATCAGATTCTGAAACTGAGCTCTCCTCTGAGTCAATTCCAACAACTAAGTATAAAATTGTACATCTGTCCCTTCATTTTTCTGTCCAGACTCAAAATTTTGAATCTCTTCAGAAAAAGAAGAATCTCACTTTTCTTACCAGAAACCACTATATAAGAAGTATCAATAGCCTGAATTAAACCCTGAGCCAGACTCAGTAAACTACTCCTGTCTAAGGAAATTTGATGAGGGCTAGATATATGCTTAGTGTTACTTTCTGACAGGAAAACTTGGGCCAGCAGTGTTATTAAAGGCATCAGCAACTATTCTGACCAAACAGGGAAGTCTTCCCTGTTCCCTTTTTCAGAACCTGCAATAGTTTCTCTCCCTTGCCCACTGAGTGGACATCAACAGCTGCACAGGATGTGGCTAACACTGAGTCCATAGTGTCTGTAGGTGTTACACCAGAGTGACCCAGGATTAAATTTGAGTGGTCTGAGATAAAAACGATGGCGACAGCAGAGTCATTCACCTACTGCTGAGGGAAATTACTATCCTGCTGTGGTGGCAAAGTTTGTTTGTTTAACTTTTCTTTTTTTTTGGCAGGAAGAAAGACCAACTATGTGACTGGTTGTTTGTTCCATGGTCAAGCCAAAAATGGTGCCTCTTTCCCAGGAAAGGCAAGCAGGAAAAGACAGTACAAGTTTAAAGTCTTTAATAAATGTCACTCTTTTCACAGAGAAATACAGTGAAAAGCATGCTAAACCACTCTGCCAGTCCCTAAAAATGAAATAAATGCAGTTTTTCCACAAAAAAAATTGTTTTCAGTTTCTTTAAAAAACATTTTTTAAACTGACAGGAAAAAAAGTGCTATCCAATTTAAAAGTATAGCCAAGTTTCATGAAAGTTCTTTAAAACACAACCCCCTAGCTTAAAAATAACTTTCCAAAATAGGAAGTACAATAAAACATTTTTTTTAAAATGTGGAAGATTTTTCCCCCTAAACCAGCAGAAAAACAGTAAAAAAGACTATTGATCCTCAAAAGCCCAAAAGTAAATGCTTTCTTCAACTTCAGGAGAGCTCTGAAAGGCTTGGCACCCAAACCTGTCATTTTAGTCAGCTCAGCTCAAGATGACTTATAGTTTGTGTGCATGGAAAGTGCCCTGAACCTTAGGAATCTGGCTAACTGTTATATCCTTGGCTAAGGCTACTGCAGCAGTGATCTATGTGATGAACAAGGGTGGTGAAGTTTGAGCTAACTTTGTTTGGTAGTAGACTGGAGATACCCTAGAGGTCTGAGTATGTGATAAAATGTACTAGTTATAAACAGTGCTAGGCATTGTTTCTGAGATTTTTAACATAATAACAGTAGGTTTTGTAGTTATCCTTCATCTGGGTGATTATTTTACCTCATATCTGGATTTTGCTGATTTGATCAGAGTCATGAATGCATTGTTACTTTAGCTAGAGTGTCTTTGGTATCTTGAAAATTATATTTATTTTTGTGGGCAGTGGTGCTTTTCTTTCATTATAAAGTCTGCTTATATTTAGATTCTACCATAGGGGTTTATTTTTGAATTCGGTATTGTATTGATTCCTGATGGGAATAGATACATCTAGGAAGCTATTTACATGTGTATATAAATTTGTAGTGAATGATTTCACATAAGTGTGTGGGTCATCAAGAAGAAAGGGACTTTTGAATTTAGCCAGGTCATCACTTAGTTTTAGTAGATTAGCCTTCTCATAATCTCTGAATACAGAAATTGGAAGATGCTTCAGGCTTAAGTATTACAGTGAATGTGATTAACTTGTGGTCTGATTTGACCAAGGAGGAAATGGCAATTGATGGGGAGCAATGCTGCCTCATGTTGGTAAGGACCAAGTCCAGGACTTTCCAACTACATGGCCCAGAAAGTTTGTTTTGAAATCTAGAAATGTCTGGGCATACACGTTTGAGTGTGTATACATCTCCCAGTATATGATAGCTGATGTTTCCATGGAGAATGGAGTTTTGTTTAATACATAGCTACTCCAAATTAGTTAGGTAGAATGTATAGGATGAGGGGGACCTAGATGGGATGTTATAGTTTGCTATGATATAATAGTATTTTTAACAGTATTCTTGATGTGGGGGAGTTCCACATCATTAGCTCATCTTGCAAGTCTGGAGATGATTTTTTTTTTTTTTAAGATTATGAAGACACCACCACTTTTAGTACCTTCATCTAATATGATGGTCTCAATTTGTATTAAGCATTGAAACCCTGCACTGATGGTATGCTTTCAATGACCATGAACCAGGTCTCTGTGATGATTTATATATCAATGTTTTCCAGGGTAAGAGTGTTTATAAGAAGTGGAGTTTTTAGTTAAGACTCCTAGAACTGAGCAGCAGCACCTATATGTTACCTGGATTCTGTTTAGTTATGTTATAAGCTTTAGAATACTGACATTGCCTAAAAAAGGCAATATGGAAGTGAACATGGATTTAACTAATATATGAAAGCCTTGATGGTAGATGTGGAGGCTATCCTTGGTAAAGCAGTAAGACTGTCTGCCATCACTTCTGAGGTTGATATATGTTGTACCCCCTTTCAATGACACCAGAAGTTGTCAATCATCTTTTGTTTATATCATGGCACCATTCTTGGTGATGGTAGAATGCTGCTCAAGGCTAGGTTCATACCAAACTAAGATACATATTGAAAGAGCTTTATCATGTCTCCCTTTATACAGTCTAGGGAGGTAAATCTCAAATCATTTACACCCAAATGTTGTATGGCTGGGTCATATGTGTATTTGTGATGGAAGGAATTGAGTACTTATGTAATGTTGCAAATCCTGGTCATTAATACTAAACTAACTATAACCCTCTCTTTGCACATACAGCTGATTGCTGTATCCTACTGTCTCACTATGGAGTCACCTGTGACAAAGACATTAGATTGTGTAGAAATAAGGCCTTTAGTCTGAGTCAATACAGCTCTTAGATGTATATTTCATGTTGGTGCAGCCTGCGTTCTGTGTTTGTGAGTTTATTGAGGGTACTTGTTTCTTTGTTTATGTTTAAGTGGCCTTTGTGTTTTAGGAAGGCTACTTTCAAGAATCTCAGCATATGTAGGCCTACATGTTTAGTCTGATCTGTATATGCTTTGTTTAGTGTTGAGTTCATTGGTATTGACAAACTGCTTATTTGCTGTGGTTTTGTGAGACAGGTTACCCTACAATAACATTGTATAACAATATCTCTCACACTCTATGTCTATTAGTTTAAGTAATAGGTGGTTATCAGTAAACATGAGACAATTGCTACATTGTCTCAGAATACCCATGTCAACCAAGCTGCCTGTAGAGATGGCTAGGAAGTGCAAATCCATCCTTCCAGGTGCTTACTAATGTAGGCAGAGGGGGTTGTTGTGTCTAAGTGTTTGCAGATGATTTACTGGAAATGTTTGTGATGCCCCCCAGGCCAGTGATCAAGGAGCATCAATCCAACCACTGCCACCAATATGTGACATCCCTCCTCTGGACCTTTGCTCAAGGAACCTCAATCCTCACCACTGACACAGGTGGGAAACATTCACTGTGAGAAAAATAGATACACACACAGTATTTTCAGATGCAGTCCTCTGCACCAAGGACAATTTCCCTTAAGAGCATACAAGGAATGCACACTTCAGTCCTGAGGTTGGGCTTTCTCTCCAGGCCCCAACTAAGACTCCCTACTGGCCACTATAGAGCTGAGTTGTTGGTCAGGTGTTCTAAGCAAAGTTCTCCTCCACTTCTCTGTGAAATCCATGTTCTCAGTGCCCCTGTTCAAAGTAGCTACCACACATACTCTCTTTGAAATTTGATTTTCACACACACACACACGGGAATGGCTCATACAGCTTACCCACTCTGCCAACTCCACCCAGACTATAAGGTAGATCTGCTGCCACCAAAACACCCTAAGCCAGCTACTTTAAGGATTTTACCTGGGTACCCAATTATACTTAGTAAAATTAATACTTATACAAATGTTAGCATTTAACCAAGCAGCAATACTTTCAGGAATGTGAAGCCACATTGTCACTAAATAAGCAAGTACTCTCAAAGGTTAAATATTTTCTTAAAGACTAGCCATAATGAAAAATGCAGATATATTTTATAATAAATAATAAAACACATGAAAATACTGAATATCTATTTACAATAAACATCAGAGTTTCAATCACAGGAAATATAAAACATCAACACTGATAGGAAGACTCAAACAGATACAAAAACAATTACCTAATCTCACTATATTTTTTTAACTAAAGAATTACTATTCCCTAGTTACTTACTAAAGCAAGGGACACTGAACATGGATTAGTGTCTTTTCAGGTCCAAAAACAGAGTGCACACCTCACATCTCTCATTAGTATTCAAATACACTTTCAGTCCTGGCTACAGAATGACATCACAGCTGTTCACCTGCCAATGTGGTTCCCACACTACCCCTCACTAGAAAATGAGCCAGGATCCAGCACTGAAGTGACATAAAACACACATGGAACTTAAGCAGAGGTTTCTTACAGCATCTGGAAACTGTAAAACAATTTCAACCCTTCCTGCAGACATGAACAAGCTATTTTCTGGTGCTCCAGGGTAGCAATTAGTTCACCAGTAATGACAATAGAGCAACAACCCAGTCCAGGTTTTTCACAGACATTGTGTCTCTGGCTGCATTCAGGCATGTGAGATAAGATCTTTATGGCCTGAACCAAGTCATTTAATTCCAGGCTATTTTACTTAAGGTTAGCTGGGCTGAACTTAACCCCTTCCTTTCCAGTATCCTATGTTAAAATATATACATTCTATCAGTTACAGCAATACAGTCGGACATACATGTATATTTTTTCTGTCCAGCATGACCCACTGTTGATACATTTCTAGCAAAGGCAACTTTGCAAATATATTTTTAACACAAGCATCTGTACAAATCAGTTTAATATTCAAATGACATGTAATTCATTAAAGAACTCCAGGTATCTATGCTGGCATAAGTTACGCATGCACTGCCCTACTCACCTGGGCACAGCTGGCACAACCTCATATTATCACAATGCTAGTTGTTTAAAAACACATGGTCTAAGTCTACACATGTATGGTGATGTACAGCCTAATATGAGCTAGAACCTCTTTGCACAACTACTGAATTTGTAAAGTTAAATACACATTTGTGGAATATGTTCCAAAGAGAAACTTAAGGGTCTAAATGCCTACGATTATTCACTAAATTCCATTGTGCCACTGTGCAGTGGGTTACATCACACTAATATGCCTTATCTATAACAAAGAAAATAAGGAATAAAAAGCTCACTTGAGTCACTAGAGCATATTAACCAATAGCAATGCACTTAAATGTAGCCTTTGTAGTGATTAACACCCACAACTAGCCTGGAAACCTTCTTCTGCCAACAGAAGGAACCACTGACCTAATTATAGCAAAACCTCACTAATTTACTACTATAAAGAGTATAAAAAGTATCAATAGATGAACTATTAAGTAACTATATCAAAGGTCACAACCTGGTGAACAGCTTAAGGGGAGAAACTTTGCAAAATGATACTTACAGTGCTCATAGACAACAGCCAATAAACAAGGAGATGGAGATAATTATGTTGTCAAATTATTATTTGGGTTGGACAACAGCAGATGCAATGGTTTTAAGTACACAAAAGCAGGGTGAGTGGGAGAGTAAACTATCAGCCATTTAGCTCCACAACTGACAGAATTGTACCTGCCTTAATACAAACCCAAGTCCTGACACATATTCAGGAAATAAAAAGAAACTAGGGTTTAATACAAACAGTCGAGTTAAGTGGCAAAATGAACTGCAACTATGTACTGGAATTAATAACACAGATTTAAAGACCTTAACTAAAGTAGATACAGATGGAAAATGAACAAACAACCAGTTCAAGACATTAGTAATTATCACTTATCTTTGTTGCTGAATGCAATGGAAGTATCACAAAACATCTTTGCCTTTCACTTTAAACTATTAACTCAAGAACCGAAATACAATAACAAACATGAAGTGACTACAGCATCAAGCAGCTAGATGCTGAACGTTCAGTATTTTGGATTTTCTGCTTTTTGATTTAGTTTGTGACAGCATTTTTGCTCTTTTTATTTTTCACTTTTCAGCTATCACTGAGGTTAATCTGGAAGTAGGTGCTGGTAGAAAATGTTACGTTTTCTGTTTTTTTTGTCTTGCTTTGTTTATTTTCTGGTATAACTGATCATTTTTCTGCATCTGTTTATACTGAGGTAACTGCTTATCCAGTAGTAGGTACTAGCAGTTATTTGGCTTTATGCCTTTTTTTTATTTTGTGGCTGTCAAACCTGCACCTTCTGTTTTTTTTTTTTTTTTAAGGTGAGCATCTTAACCATTATGCTATTACTCCTTCCATGTGATAGACTTCTTAATTTTTCTGCTTTTGTTTGCACTGAGGTAACTCTTTATTTGGTAGTATGCGCGAGTAGTATTTCCCGGCTGTTGTTTTTTTTCTTTGTGTAGAATTTTCTAACATTGTGCATTTGCTGGCACTGAAGTAATTTTTATCTGGTTGTAGATGCTAGCAGTTATTTGGCTTTCCAGTCTTTTGTTTTTGTTGTGGAGTTCTTTATTTTTCAGCTTCTGTTTGTGAGGGGGTAATTTTTTTATCTGGTAATAGACGGTAGCAGTGTTATTTCTGTCTCTTGTTTTTCTTTGCCATAGACTTCTTTAATTGTTAGCTTCTGCTTGCAGTGAGGTAACTGTGTATCTGGTGGTAGGTACTAACAGTGTTGTTTAGTTTTCTATCTTCTGCTTTCCTTTATGGTAGAGCTCTTTAGTTTTCATCTTCTGCTTGTACTGAGGTGATTATTTATCGGTAGTATGTTTTAACAGTGCTATTTGGCCTTCTGCTTATTGTTTTACTTTGTGGTAGAGTTCTTTATTTTATCTTTTGCTTCCATTGAGGTAATTGCTCATCTCATTTGAGTTACATTTGGAAATAACTGTGCTGTGGAGTTTGCATTTACTTGAAACCTAGTACGGACTTCTGAATATGTATTTTATTTCCATTTATGTACTTTCCCTTGTCTTCCTCAAGACATGGGGAATACACATTTTTTTTCTTTGTGGTGAATAACAGGTGTTTTACCTATCAGGAAAGAAGCAACTACATTTATGAAGTGCCACTAAATGAGTGGTTCATTTGAGTTACATTTAGAAAACAGTGCTCTAGATTTTGCCTTTACTCATGTCCTTGCAAGGACTTCAGGGTATTTATCTTATTTTCTATTCATGTGCGTGTTCTCCCCTATCTTTTTCAAGATGGGGAGGAATACACACTTTTTTCTGCCTGGAAATCTGTGGTTTCCTAACAGGTGTTTCACCTATCATGAAGGAAGCAGTCACATTTAAGTAGTGCCGCTCCATGAGCAGTTTATTTGATTCCTTTGAGTTATATTTGAAAAATTGTACTGTGGAATCTGCATTACCTTGAGTCCTTATAATGACTTCAGGATATTTATTTTTCTTTTCTTTTCACTTGTGTGCTCTTCCCCATCTTTTTTTAAGACATGGGCAACACAGACTTCTTTTCTCTGCTTGGTGATCTGCGGTAACTGACAGGTATTTTTACCTGTCAGGAAGGACACATCTTCATTAAAGCAGTTCATTAATTTACATTTTGAATACAGTGTTATAAAGTTTGCATTTACTAGAGCCCTAGTAAAGGATTCTGGGTATTTATTTTATATTGTTTTCATTTCGAGTGGCGTTCCGAAAGACATGCATGAATGGGCATGCCTTTGTTGAAGGTTGGGTGTCGAGCTGGCAACTCTGCACCGTGAAAATCTACTGCCAATCATTAGTGGACTGGAGTTTCGCTGTGGCGACGCCTAACCGAGAAAAGCCGAAAGACAACAACAACATTGTTTTCATTTATGTTCTCTTCTCCATCTTTATCAAGACACAGAAAACACATACTTTTTTTGCCTGGTGATCTGTGGTGATTCACAGGTGTTTTACCTGTCAGAAAGGTAGCAGGTGTATTTACTGGAGGTTGGGTGTTTCAGGTTTGATTTAATATGGAGTACATCTCTACACCTTTTTCTTATTTTTTTTAATATAAGGTTGGATTCCTTAAGTACTTACGTATTTGAAGACTTGATTAAAAATCACTATTTACCTGAACGTGGAAATTGTGACGGATATCTAAAAAAACACTTATAAGGAGCACTGTTTCAACTGTGTCAGACTCACAGAGTAAATTGTAAATACCCATATATGAAGACTTTTACCTCTGAACTACAGTTTACACTTGAGTTGTTAGAGGATGCGAAAATTATCAAAAATAAAGCCTTATATAATAAATCAGTTCCAACTGTGACCAATACTTATAGGAAGAGACATTTTTAGTTCAGCAAGAAAAAGTGAAATTGAAGACCAGGAACAAAGAGATCCCAAATGATCTAGACACTACAAAAGTTAAGAAAAGGACGATTAAAATAAGAACTCCAGAAAGAAGTAATGTGTGGAACATGGATCTTACAATAAAAATTTACTCAATAAAAGTTCAATGAGCAATGAAATGATAAATTCTATAGCTATTGAAAGCAAGTTATCAA
The DNA here is from genome assembly GCF_019279795.1 of Protopterus annectens. NCBI lineage: Eukaryota > Metazoa > Chordata > Ceratodontiformes > Protopteridae > Protopterus > Protopterus annectens. The sequence goes on along the minus strand of NC_056737.1, from coordinate 1,496,832,411 downwards.
TTTTTGATCAAAATACTAATTGTGAACTGGTAGTGCCAACAGTGGAAATTAATGATGGTGGGACATCAGGTAAAACTTGAATTGAAAAAAAAAATGTAGCAATTAGTAATGAGAAAATAATCAGGGAGTTAGTAGCGTCAAGTGTTGAAAACCAGTGAAGGTGGGAACTCAGATGAGATTCATGTTAAAAATTCAGTCAATATTTCAATTAAGCAGCCAGATTGTGGTCTCTATTCTTAAGTTACAACAATAAAGGTGACAGAATAAAAGAAAGTTTACATCCAATGATAAGGAAGATTTAATTAACTTGCTGAATGCAGAATTGAAGACTGTATTAACAAAAAATATTTTGTCCAGAAAAAAAGTGAAGAATTAAATGATTAGTGTCCCATAAGGAAGAAAAAACTGTTGACAGAAGAGTTCCAAATGAAAATATTATTTTGGGAGATCCATGCCAAGAAATGTTAGCACTGGGCTATTCCATTTACAGCTCACTGTAATTAAACTAAGTAAAGTGGATAAAGGATCAATAATGGTCTCCTCCTTAACTGATTTGAAACTTAACTAATGTAAGTGCTGTCATACATAAGTTCTCGGCAAAGTATAAGATGATTACTATTCATGCAAGAGTAAATGATTTGTGGCACACTCCACAAAACCACAAAAATAAATCTATACTGGACATTGCTGAGCATTTGGAAGGTAAAGGGATTCACTATGTACTTATTTTTTCATCATTGTCCTGGTCAGGTTATTTGTTTACCAAAGCACATCAGTTTAACAACTGCCTAAGGCAATTAACCTAGGTATATAATATTGATCTCATTAAGTACTGGGAAGAATGTGCATCGGACAGTAGGATATTTTCTAATAATATGTTACCTTTGAATTCATATGGTACCTCTTTTGTTGCTGAGACATTTTCTAAGTATATAAAACATTTTTAGATTTAAGCTCAGCACTAGAGAGAGGTGTAGTAAGACCAGATCTAGCAATCCTAATGCACAAAGTTTAGGAAATAAATATGATGAACTTGCTGGAGTAATATCAGAAGGGTACTAAATTTAGCAACTGGTGAAAGTTGAATTTCTGAAGATTGCAACATCAAAGGTTATACAAAGTATGAATGCCTGAAAGATATTTTAAGGACTGGAGAGGTTACTATTGGGATTAATGACTATGTTCCCACAGTACTTATAAAGCAAGTGAGAGAGATTGAAACAGTTATAGTGCAGATAAATAATATCATTAGTAATAGAAGTGTTATGTTATCGAACACCCTTTGTGGATAATTTTATCCACTGGGGCTTTTTGGACTAGTTAGAAAATTATATACATTATAATAATATTAAACTCATAGAGATTTTAATTACCCAGGAATTTTATGGATGATTATATTGTAAAATCTGTATTTGAAGCAGAATTTATTAATATGGCTACATTTGTCAATATCATACAACTATTTAATAAAGGAACTAGAGGTTCAAACATATTATATTTAGTTTTAACTACAATACCTGAAAATGCAAGTGATTTGGAAATTGAGCCTTTGCTTCAATGGTCTGACTACTTACTACTCTTCAATTTTTTTTTAAGAAAAGTTTCTTTGACTTTTGATTTTAACCTTTCATTATTCATTAAGAAACAAAAAAGATTTAACAAGTTTAATATATGTGCTCTTGATTATCACTCACTAATAGTTGGCATAACTGATACAAATTGCACATCTGTCTTTCTTAGACTCCTTAGACTACAGCTATAAGGCTTTTTTTTAGAAAACTGTGTCCACTAGAACTATAGCTACTGAACATGAAATTAGGGAATGGTTCCACTATCATATGACATATGATATTTAACTGGTTTCTAGAAAATGGTACTGTAACTAATCCGTGGAAACTTTTATATGTTACTCTGATATATAATAAAGGAGAGAAAGAAGAAGGTAAAAATGAAAGGCCTATCAGCTTGACGTGTTAAGCTGGAAAATGTTTTAAAATATGTGTGATTGATTTAATGAACAGAACTAATTCTGTTGATATGATTACTGATATTACACAACATGGTTTTGTAAAAAGGAGATCTACTTTAACTAACTTAATAACTTTTTATGAACAAACTATGGCAAATATAGATTTAAGACTTCATTCCAGTGTAAATTACTTAAACACAGCCAAAGCTTCAACTGTTTACTATTGTTATCTATTTATGATAGTCTAATTATACTGAATACTGACTGTTAACATCACTGGAATGGTTACAAGACAGGAAGCAATGTGTTAAATATTGGGTGACATATGTTTATCCTCTCATGTCAGTGGGAGTTTCACAGGGATCAGTACTAATTTATAACTGTCTTTTCAGTCATGCCAAGAATAGAAATCTGTGGATCTATAAGTATGTGAATGACTGTAAGTTGGAATTTGTTATAAAAAACAATACAGATTTTGAATAATTAGATGTCTACATTAAATCACTGGGTAACTGGGCTTCTGTTACAGATTTAAAGTTTAGTTTAGACAAATATCATATAATGTACTTTAGTCAAAAAATACAAAAGAATCCAGTTTACCTAGATGAAGTAGAACATACTGAAGTTCACCGATATAAAGATTTGAGAATTACCATTACTTCATGTAAATTAGATATGTGCAAAGGCTATGAAACTGAGGGGCTAATTTTGAAGAATTTAACTTCCGGAGATATGGACTGATTGACTACAGTTCACAAGACATACATAAGACCTATCATAGAACATAACAGCATTTTTGCATCCACTCTTATGACTCAGGTGAAAACTCTTGAGAGTGTTCAATGTTCAAAAACAGGTTAAGATATTTATTTATAGCAAACTACATGGCAATGGTATGGAATAACATACTTAATGAAATTAGTCAGTCAACTACTTTAGATAGTTATCAGAAAAAACATTGATGCTTAGGTAGGATATATTAAATTTGAAACTCATATTATGAAATCCATGTTTCTTGTTGGTCAACTGTTGTGAACACTGTTAAAGTTTTTATGACCTTTTGATATAATGTACACTGCAACAAGTCTGACTTACAATACACAGGAATATGCATAGCCACTTCTTCAAAACAAGCACTCTCCCATAGCAAAGATAGTATCATTAAACATAGTACTGTTCTATTTCAAAATTAAAAATCATTTTATATTTGCATATATCTACAGCTGACCGAAATAAAAATAGCTATAAATTCGGATATAACCTAAATAATAAAAGCTTTATCATTAGACCATCTAACCCCCAGATTAAACTGCTATTAAAAAGTTATTTTTTTATGGATTATTTTTGTGGGCTTTACTACCCTAGAGAACTATACATTACATAAGAGGAGTACACTGCATAAGTTATTTATTTATTTTTTTTAAGATTGTTTCCTGTCTAAACAAGACTGTAATTAATTTTCTGGTAAGGAAAGTACTTATCATTGTAAATTCTATTACTGTATTACTTTTATTACTGTATGTCATCGCTTGGGATTGCTTAAAAAGAAAGCAATCCCTGAAGGACTATCTTGGTCAGAAAATGTAATAATAAACAATTAAACATAAACATTATTTTGCATGTAAAAGCACGCACACATACATAATTAGAGAACTAAATGGGTTAAATGTTAGAGCTGCCTCAAAGTCCACAAGCCTTGGACTTTGGTTTAAATTAGTCATACCTCTACAGTCCTATTCAGAGTAATTAATTACAGATGCTCAACTGATTTCATACTTATTTATTAATTATTTAAAAACCTAGCTTGAATTACTTTAGTGTGAAATAGTATATTATACTTACTTCAACTGGGTCCAATTAATATTTAGATGGACATCTACCATTCAGTGAAAACTTTCCTATAAAAATATAATCTTTCTGATCTCAGCTCCCTGAAAGTAAGAGATCCCAACTGTTTTTACATTGTTTGCTGTACTGTAAAATCACAATGCATATTGGCATGTTTTCTCATGCTTGCAGGATCTTTCCGTCTTTATCTATGATTTTCAGACCATGCAGTTATTATATTTATGTAAGGGGTACTAGCTCTCCATTCTCAGTGAGGGAATTGCATTACAGTTTACTGATTTGTCACATGCAAATTTAGGATTGTAGGTAATTACATTATGGCCATTAGCTTGAGACATGCACATGGCTTAAAATGCTGATGAAGGCAGGCTTCATTAGGGTCAGTCTCATGCACAGGGGAGGTACACTAGACCTTCTTGGTAATGTGGGAATTCACATCAGTCAGCAAAGGTAGGATAAGAGGCAATTTTAAAATGCTCTCCTTGTTTGCAGAGTCATCTGTGAGCAAGGGCACAAGCACCAACACTGCTGACTTAATGACACCCCCCTCTGGTTGGTTCTTGCTTTTATCCTAGTAACTTGCTGAGTGCCAGGGTACAAATGGCCTCAAAGCCAGTAGCTAAAGGGGATGATGCTCAGCAGGAATGGGGGAAAAATCACCTAGATAATTTATATTAAAACAGTGGTCCTATGGCTGAAGCCTCCAGATGAAGATGTTTCAAGGGTGTTTCTCCACTGCAAGAAATATTTTTATGTACTTTTACCCACAGCTATGATAGGTGTGTCTTTTCAAGGAGTTTAAATCAAAAGATATGCATAAAGGGTTTGTGGATTGATTTTTTTTTGCCTTCTGGAGAGTCTGATTATTCATAGGCATCTGTAAATTACCCAGACTTAAATGGATACTCAGAAAACCTTAGAACATATGCAAAGGTATAATTAGTGCATGCTGATTTGTTTTTCATACTATCATAGAATGTGGGTAAAGTGGCAATGCATGTATTCAACAACATGTTTTGTCACTTAAGAGCATAAATGAAGATTGGACACACAGCATATCATATATCATATCATATCATATATCAGCATTCCATGACATGAAATAAAACAAAACATTTGCACAAGGCAATTGTTTTGTATAAGCATTAAACTTTTATGATGTTTCTTAAACTCTCACTTGTAAATAGATGTAACCTTTTTTTCCATACATATAACTATATGGTTGTGCATCCTGGCAGACATTTCTTTATATTATTTTTAATAGCAATGAATTTCTTCTGTTTTGGAGACAAAATAAGTTGCTTAATTATCTTCTCATGTTAAGGATATGATTTTGTGTTGAAAACCAAAACAAAACATATAGTTTGAAATGGTATTTTGCACATCCTACTCTGATTTATCTCCTAATCTCCTTGTTTTATTCTTGTAAACATAAAAGCATCGCTTGCTAAGCATGAAGTAATATTTCATTTCTTGCAACATGACTAAATAATTAGTGACACTTTACTTGCCTGACAGATATGTTTTCAAACTAGCAGTAATTAGATTTCATATTTTTGGAGCATACAATGGCTCTAAGAACAGCACAGGAAACATTATAAGAAGACTGCATATAAAAGGAATTATGAAAAGTGGCAAGTAGGTTAGCAGACAGCTGTCATGAGTATTCAACAAATGAATGTCTGTAATAGATCAAAATAATAATCTGTGGAATTCATTAGTCCATTCCTGAACTGTCATAAGTATGTAGTGAACATCAGAACTAAGCAACTGAGTACAAAAAAAAAAAAAAAAACACATCATTGGTCACAACAGTTAAAAGCACCCATCTGAGAAAACTGGGCTGTTGACTATCTTGCATTCTGTTTGCAGAAAATACATTTTGGCATTTTTCTGTTTGCAGAAACCTGCTTTGTAACGGACTGTTTTAAAACTTGTTACAGATTCCACAGTGATGTTCATAATAAACACCATGGATATTACTGTGGGTGAAAATACAGTAAGCATGTGAAAGAGAAAAGGAGAAAGAGAGACAACTGCAACAGTTATAATGTCCTGGTCTTTGTATACGGATGAAAAGGAGGCAGCAGTAGCAGTCGGAAATAGTTAGCACAAAGCAGTATGGGAAACAGTATGATGTGGGATGGTGTGCAGAGACAAGATGATTTACAGGCATATGAACTGAAATCATGCTGCAGAACAGAAACATAGTTAGGGTGGGGTTAAGGGGGCACCCACCCCGGTGCATGGTGTTATGGAGTACAAGCAATCGGCAGATCATTTTCACTCCTCATGTGTCCTATATAGGAAGAAAGTAAACTGTAAGGGCATTAGGTTCATAGGTTGGTACTAGGCTATCGGCCCTAGAGCCTACACAAGCCTAGCCATAACAATTCCCTAGATATTTCTTGCCACAATATTTACTTCCCTGGACCCCTGTCTAGAAGGGCAACTGATGTGATCCGCAGGGTTTACTTTCTATCTCCCATCCAACCATCAAGGTTCCTTTTGAAGAGGGCCAAGGAGGTGCTGTGCTTGACATGTATAGGCAGTCTATTCCAGAGTATGGGAAGTCTCTGGGTCAGGAACCTATCCCTCCAGCATGTTTTGTTCATTGTGATGACAAGGTTTAGATCCCTGGCAAGTGTGGCTTTGAGGGACTGGGATTTCTTTAAGTGGAGCATGTCCAGCAGCTCAGGGTTTGATATGGCCTTGTATGTTAAGCAGAGATAGCCTCTGAGTAGACAATAAGCCACAGAGTATAGCTGGAGTTTTTTTACAGGGTCGGCATAGGGCATCTATTTTAGGCCTGCGATTCTTTTAGTGAGGTATTTCTGCGGCCTTTCCAGCTGTTCCAGATGTCTTGTGAGGTACATACCAAATGGGACGCTGTACTCTATAATGGGTCTAATGAGGGATGAGTATATTGGGACAATGACCTCCTTTTTTCTGGATGAAAAGCGCTTAGTGATGAGGTGTGCCACATAGAAGGATTTCCTGACTATTGTGGCGATGTGGTTACAGAAGGTGAGACCACAGTCCACCTGTATCCCTAAGTCTCTCATCACACTTTCAGTATTTAGTGTACTACCACCTATGTGGTAATTCATGGGTACATGGGTTTTCCCAAAGGGGATAACTATACATTTCTTGGTATTAAGCTTGAGCCCATCGGTCTGGCACCAAGCATCTGTTTCTGTAAGGCCATTTTGTACAATATCCACATCATTTGGGGATTCAATAATGGCTCCAAGTTTGCAGTCACCTGCAAACTTTGTTAGGCAGAGTCCCTTAGTGTTGGCCTGTATTTCAGAGAAGTAGATGCCAAACAAGACTGGTCCCAGGACTGAACCCTGAGGTACTCCACTTGTCTGGAGTTGGATTTGGAGTCAGCTACTTTTACAGTCTGGGTTCTGTCAGTAAGCCATTTAACAACCCATCGAGTGACATAGGGATTTATGCCCAGCTTAGTAAGTTTATCTCTGATTCCAGAGTGGGGGATGGTGTTGGCCTTGGCGAGGTCCAGATAGGCTATGGACACTGACCCAAAGAAATCAATCAGGTTCAGGAGACAAGATTGGCCCTTTACAAACCCAAACTGGGTGGGGTCCAGTGTTTGAAGGTTGCCAATGTCTTTGTTTATAAGTTCCATGCCCTTGCAGATCAGGCTCATCAGACTGATGGGACGGTAGTTCCCGGGATCCAAGGTGGATCCCCCTTGTGGAGTGGGATAACTGTAGCTGTGCGCAACCCAGTGGGCATGAAGCCTGAGGTGAGGCTATGATAAAACATGACACTTAGGTGAGGTGCCAGTTAATTTTGTAGTCCATGTAGTACACAGCCCAAGATGTCATCTGGTCCTATGGATGCTGTATTCTTAGCTTTGGATAGTGCGGTTTCTACCTGTGTGGCCGTAATTACCAGAATTTGGCAATCTTTTGGTATTGAGATGGGCCTTTTAGGGGGTGAGAGGGAGGTGAAGTTGGCACTAAATCGAGCTGCCAGGATATTGGCAATATCCTTGGGATCAGTATATTTAATGCCATTTATTTGTAGCTCACAGCAGATCTGAGCATTGCCATTTAGATTCTTGCCATAACTATAGAATGCCTTGTAGTTGTCTTTGGAATCTTTGGCAATTTTATTTTTGTAACTAGCTTTGGAGGATTTTATGAGGGATCACAGCTTGTTTTTGCATCCTGGGATTTTCCTCTTTTCTGCAACAGTTTCTTCCTTCTGTTGTATAGTTTGTTTATAGCAGTGGACCACCAGATTGGCTTCCTTTTTTTTTGAGGAGAGCATCTTCTTTCTATTTGGGATGGCACAATTCATGCACGAGTGGATGTGCTTGTACAGTGCCTTAGTGTAGGCTTCAGCAGTCAGACTTTCAGCTCCCATCTGCTTGGGTGTCATGAAGATTGCCACTTCTGACTTCAGTAGCATGAAGCTCCTTTTGGAGAAGTTTTTTCAGGAGGTTGCCTTACTGGGGGGTGGGGGTGGGATGTGGATGTCAAGGGTGATTTGCTTATGGTCAGACCTGACCAATGAGGGGGTGAACACTGGTGTGGAGCATCTATCTCCCATGCTGGTAATGACCAGTCTAGGATGTTGGAGCCCCTGGTGGGACAATAAATTAGCTGATCCAGGGCACTGAAATTTATGAATTCCAAAAACCGTTGGAAAAATATGTTGGTACCTGAGTAGTTTTCCCAGTTAATGGCAGGGTAGTTGAAATCACCCATTATTAAGGTGTTTGGTTGTATCTTAATATTTTCCAGTATGTTTAGAAAGGTGTACTGAGAATCTTGGGGCATGGTGGGGGATATGTAGCAAGCTACAATTTAGATTGCACTCTTACCTAGTGTTGTACCCGGAGAATTTCAGATGCACTGTGTTGGGCAACTAGACTGGAGGTGTGAATATCCTTGGTGAATATGGAAACTCCTCCACCTTTAGTGTTTTGGTCTAGGTTTGATGGCCGAAAAGTGGGGTAAGAGTTGTAGCCTGGTATTGCAAGGGTGCACTCTGGAGTCTTGAACCAGGTCTCAGTTACCGCACAGCTATCAATGTTTTTCATTTTTAGGAGTGCCTCATGAGGGTGCATTTTGAGGTTTAGACTTCTAGCATTGAGTAGCATTACCTTCAGATTTTGCATGGTTGTATCTGTTACAGTGGTGGTTTTGTCCTTTGAACCTTGTCTAAAAAAGGCACTGTAGGCATGGCAAGAGCTTTAGCCAGTAACCTGAATCCCAGGGTTGACAGGTGCAGACCAACTCTGGCAAAGCATTGTGGTTTGTCGATTATGTCGTCCCAGGCAAACAGATATGGATCCCCTTTGAATGACGCCAGAAGCTTAGCCAATTGTTGAAGTCAATCATTTTGTCCTTATGCTGTGGTATAATTCTGGGTGAAGGCAGGATGCTACTCAGGGCTAGGATCATACCTGTCTGGGCCACATGATCCAAGAGCTCTTCCATGTCTCTTTTCATTCACTCAAACATGGACAATGACAGAGTCATATTTGTACTTGTTGTGGAGTGACTTGAGTACATGCGTTATGTTGCAGATCCTGGCACCTGACAGGCAGCTGACTGTAATTTTCTTTTGTTCAGCCTGGTGAGTGGGACATCTGTGTGCCTGACTACAGAGTCAACTATGAATAAAATGTTGGGTATGTTGTCTTGCCTTAGGGGCTGTTGTTGGGTGGCACACTGGTGTTGTGAGCTACATGTCACTTTGGATGTGACTGGTGTTTGTTTGCATTTCAGCTTCGGAGGTCTTTGTTATTTATGCAGATTAATGTTAAGGGCCTCCGCATATGTGGGTTTAGTGTTGCTATGGGTGGGTGTTGATGGTGTGAGTTATGAAGGGCTATGTGTTGCTTAAGGTGTAGTGCAGGTGTTAACCTTTTCCTCTTGAGTGTCTAGCGCAATCTTGGCTGGAGAGAGCTTTGCTTCCAGTGTGGCTATGTAAGTGCATCTCTCACAGGTTGTAGTGTTCGGTGGTAGAAGGAGAGGGTTGTCTGTTTACATGAGGCAGTTGCTGCATTGCCCCAGTATGCCCAGATTCACCAGGTGGATAGGAGAAATCACTGGAAGCTGACCCTTGGACATGCCTGTTTACGTACTTTTTTTGTAAAGTACAAGAGCTGTTTACCTATGCAAGGTACTTTGCAATTATAGGCTGTTTAGTGCCTACGATTAATTTCTCCTTATTAACAAGGAGAGTTGAGTGCTTGTATCAATTTAAGGCTTCCTAGTGCTTTCCAGCAGGTTCAAGAGCAAGTGCTAGTCACAGGGGTTCAGATTTTAGTGCTACTACTGAGAAACCAGCTAGTTCTAGGGGAAAATTTGAAGAGCAGACTTTCTGGCACTTGGAATAGTTTAACTGTAGCCCCACGGTGCTGCACAACGTGAAAAATGCACAAACACATGTATTTTTAAGCCAGAAAGTTGAAAGGGATAGAAATCAGCCCAAATGGCTAATAGAATTACAATTTCAAAGCTGGAAACCACTCCTCTAGTGTTAAATGGGCAGTACAATGCTCACCACTCCCACTGGTAAGCAGTAGGACTTCCCTCTACCATAGCAAGGTCTGGATAGCTCTGAACACAGAAAATAATGTCCTGAAACTAGCAAAGCCTGGTACCTGGAATATACTAGCTAGAAAAGGCGGGAAACGAGCAAACTAGATTGTATTTTTTGTTTGTTTATTTATTTTTGTGTTAAAAACAGGCTAAACTATGCAATAATATAGTAAATAAATACAGAAAAGGCTAACGCACTTGAGTGTGTAGCCCTAAACAGTAAATGCAATTAAAACTCAACAAAATTAGCAATTTAAAACTTTTTAAATGAAGTTAGGAAAGTGCACAACTGAAAAACGATTTATGAGGCATGAATACAGTAGAATAAGTAGCTAGTCTACATATATAGAAATGTCTATATATACAGAAAAGCAGCTAAAACACACTAAAACAATTAAGATGTGGTGCAACCTAGAGCACTTGAGATGAAGCAATATTAAGGCAAATACAGTTTTAATAAATGCACTAAAATATACTCTATATTTCCAAAATGTTTGAGAAGCACAGTCAGAACACAAGGATATTCAGGGAGTTGCAGGCACTTTGCGCCAAATGAGCCAGCTATGAATTCATGTTCTGCAAGTGAATGCATTATGACATAAAAATGAAACCTGTCATACTAGCCAGAGTTCCTGCCTATGTAAAAGTGAAATCCAATATAACAGAGCAGTTCAGAGATGTGTAAAGCCAGTGCTAAGAGACACAATGCTCATCTATTTGAATTTCAGGATTTCTCAGTGTACAAGAATTTCACTTGCATTGTTAGGAATAGCAGCAGCCTTAGTTCAGCAGCAAATAACAGTGGTCACTCTTGAAGTTACTGCCCATGATGACATAAGGTATCCCCTCTATGTCACACATTGATCTAGCACTTCCTAACACGTCATTAGGGTGTATAAAGTGGCACATAGAGAAGTTAGTAGACATGTGCCTTCCACACACAAAATAATGGGTGTGTCTGCACTGCTTATCTTACTGAACAAGAAGGTATGTGCATCATTAACCATCCTTGGCATGGGGACCTCTGCACCCCTGACAGGTAACACATCATTAACCATCCTAGGCATGGCGACCTTTGCACCCCTGACAGGTAACACGTCATTAACCATCATTGGCATGGGGATCTTTGCACCCCTGACAAGTAACACATCATTAACCATCCTTGGCATGGGTGGAGACTTTTGCACCCCTGATAGATAACACATCATGAACCATCCTTGGCATGGGGACCTTTGCACCCCTGACAAGTATAACACATCATTAACCATCCTTGGCATGGGGACCTTTGCACCCCATACATGTAACACATCATTAACAATCCTTGGCATGGGGACCTTTGCACCCTTGACAGGTAACACATTAAGAGTTTCACAGGTCTTAACCTTTCAGCAGTTCCTTGACAATTCATTGTCACATGTAGAGCAGTGAATGTGCTTTCCATAGAGAGCAAAGGAGAGAAATGCCACTCTACTGACACTTTAGATCATAACCACTTACTCTGAGATTCTGGGACCACTGAATGTGCCCACATTTACATCATGTCACCACCTGCTTAAAATGGCATCCAATAAATCATCTGGAAGGGCTTGCACTTTATCAGTTGACAGGCAGTGTGTAATACAAGATGGAATTATGCCTCTCAGGCAGTGCTCATGAATCCCATATCAGGCATACATGGAACCTCTACTGGCATTTCATGCAGGCCAGCTTTCCACAGGATCAGCTACTTTGTAGGCACACACATTGTTAGGCACACCGGTCACACTACACTGTCTGTTTCCACTTAAGTAGGCAAGAGATTATTTATAATTGTGTTCACTGTTTTGTGTTTCCAGTGACTCTGGATATCCCTTGAAACTGGAGAAAATGACCCCCACCTGAAAAGCCCAGACCATAGCTGATATGTCATGCACCAACTCATGTTCAAGGACAAGAGCATTGCTGAACATGATGTTAGACACCTGAAGGCAAAATCTTTCTGTGTGGATATATCTTGTAATGGGAATGTTGCAATGCTGTCTGAAAGACCTGCTGCAGTGACAAAGGAGTCAGGACCTGGCTGCATCGGTAGCTCATAAAAGGCCATGGTAGGTGCAATATATTTTATTAGTGACAGTGGTGACATCTAGTCTGAAGCTATAGGTCATTCAGAGTCAAATTTATTTGCCTGAAGATTAAGCACTCTTTCAAAGCATAAAACAATTAAACATATGCTTCACATAACAACACAGAATAAACACACCCAGGCAGTTCCTTACAGAGCACTGACTAGCCAATCTGTGCAATAGACATTACCTAACCCAGGCAGTCCAAATGGATGGGCAGGGCATGGTCATCATCATTTGCAGAGGTGCAGGAGGCACACTGATATTAGGCATTTGTCAACCTGCTGTGCTGGACCTTCCAGCAATGAAACCTGAAAAAGCAAAAGGATATCATGCCTGAGGCAGTGTTGGAAAATATGTCTCACTTCCCTGGTAAAGGCCAGATATATAAATATCTTGTGAGCACATGCACACCTTGTAATACATTTTGCCACAACTGCAGTCTCTGTGTACCTGGGGAACAGACATGCATAAGTGTTCTGGTGAATAAACTCTTCTAACATACAAGTAAGTGTACAGATTAAAATGCACATGCCATTTCTAACCTGGTGTGTTGTCTACAACCACTTGAGATGTTATTACCACCTGTGCTCTCACATTCAAGCCTCTGCAATGTATGAGTTTTCACTTTCCTGCCTCAGTCAGGGTTACCAGGAGCTACTCCATGTCTGTGGAGCCACTTCTGTGTTGGTGGCCTACCTTCTGTGATGGACCAGTCTTGGCATGTAGTATCAAGTAGGTGACACTGCAATACACTTCCATTCCTGTCCTATTATGCTTCCCATAGTACTGATCCTAAAACACTCTCTACCATACACGGTCCATAAAAGAATTGTGAATTTTACATTTTTCTAGAATGTCTATGCTTATGCCATACTTCCACAGGGCCTGCAGTAAAGTTTCCATACCCTGAGTAAAGACATTTCCTAACCATTGCAGTTTTCTCTTGCACATGATAAAGTGTGTGTGTGTGTGTGTGTGTGTGTGTGTGTGTGTGTGTGTGTGTGTGTGTGTGTGTGTGTGCACGTGTGTGCGTGCATGTGTGTGCATGTATGTGTGTGTGTGTGTGTGTGTGTGTGTGTGTGTGTGTGTGTGTGTGTGTCTGTTCTTGGCTATTTAGCATTTCTTAAAACTTCCCCCTCCATTTGGAGGACACACACCTGTCTGTTTTGGGGATGTCACCGTTCCCAATTTGTCCTATACTTATAGAAGCAATGCACATCATCTCCCCGCTGACCTTCTTGCAGTAGTGAGATAATAGCCAGTAGTGTTATACACAACCTGTGCCTCTCAGTTCCCACTTTACTCATGATTGTACATTGACATATGTAAAGGGGCTACTGTTTCCCTCACAGCATGTCTTGAAGAAGTGTATGTGGATAGTGGATTCTTGACATTATAGCCCCCTTATAGGGCATTCACTTGCCACAGCCTTGTGCTATTTCATCCATTATGATGAGCCCTAACCTCAGTTGGAGACTAACGTACCACCTGTCATACACTTCTTCTATGTTCTCTATCAAGGTGAGCGTCCACCAACTGGACATTATCTTGTCATGGACTTGTGCTTTGTTCACTGTTATGGTGAGCGTCCTCCAGCTGGCATCATCTTGCCATGCACTTGTGCTTTGTTCACTGCTATGGTGAGCATCCTCCCGCTGGACTTTTCCTGCCATGCATTTCTGCTATGAAGAGCAACAGCGTCCTCCAGCTGGACATTATCTTGTCATGCACTTGTACTTTGTTCACTGTTATGGTGAGCGTCCTCCAGCTGGACATTATTTTATCATGCACTTGTTCTTTGTTCACTATTATGGTGAGTGTCCTCCAGCTGGACATTATCTTGTCATGCACTTGTGTTTTTTTCACTGTTATGGTGAGCATCCTCCCGCTGGACTTTTCCTGCCATGCATTTCTGCTATGTTACCTCACCAAATTAAATTACTTATATAAGGACTATACTGTTAAGAATCTATGTTGTTTAGAAGTTGCAGCATGATATCTGTTCTTTGGTAGCGGCATGGACTGTTACAGAAAAGTGTATTGTACAAAATAAATAAATAAATAGAGATGTCCTATCATCTTTAGCTGGACAGCAGAGTAAAAGCCAAGTGGTCGATATATAACACATGGTAAAATGTGTTTGCATTGGATGAGGTTATTCTAGTGAGGGTTCTCCCCTGTAAAATGGCACCAGAATCCTAGGTTGTTATAATTCATTCAGGAGTATAAGAAGGTAAATAACACTGCAACGGTTAGGGCAATGGCTCCCCACAGGGGACAAAACACTTTCAGAAACTGCATGAGTCGCAATTTTTGCAAGAGATGCAGTTTTTGACTGAACTTTTTCAGTGCTCTGAATGTAGCCTCAACAGTCCACTGGCCTTTCTGTGAATGTATGCATCATTTTGTCTCATCTCAGCTTTCCATCTTTTAACTTCAAATAGTGTCCTGTTATTCACATGCATCACACTCCCATTTTTTGGGGGGTTTGTAATAACCTTTCATTTGTTTATATCTCACTGTAGCAAAAAAAAAAAAAAAAAACATACACGTAATCTAGTCTCACAGTAATTCCTTTCTTAATGATTTCTACTAAATGAGAAATAAATAAGAAATAACAGTGACTGATGAATCTTGTATGTATGTATATATGTATGTGTGCTATGTATCTATCTATTTATCTATCTCCTAATTTTAATTTTTAATTACAATTGCATAATATGTTGGAGCTTTTCTCCCTGGGCCTCCACTGAAAAAGGGCTCTTCAGCTCAGTCGGTCAATCCCAGTCAACAAATGTAAAATAAATAAATAAAATATTTTTAACTGCAAATTCATTAATAACAAAAGTCTATAGAACACAAACAGGTCACCAATCGTGTCCATACCATGGAAGGTAAAAAAAAAAAAAATTAAGCATTTTTTTCACTTCAAGGTTAATGGATATGTATGTAGGTTAAATGACACCATCATCCATGGCCCAGATCAAGATGAAAAACTTTACAAACAAATTAAAAAACAATCATGCAGTTTAAATTGCCAGGGTGTAACAAGTTATTGAACCATGAGAGAGAAACTGGTAGTAAAAAAGGACAGATACAACAAAAAGTATTTACAAGACCTCTAAGCATTTTTGCTCTACATTTCAAAGTAGATAACAATAAAATAATAATAATAATTATAGTAATCATGATAACACAAGCAGAGCCAATAATGCAAGGAGAAATGTTTAGCCAAGAAATTATCCACTGCCACGAAAACAAGCAAGTACAAGTAAACCGTTTTTGAAAATATTCTTTTAGTTTTGTCTTGAAGTAAATCACTGTTTCTGAGACCTTGTTTTGTTTGGAAGATAATTCCACATCGCTGGACAGTTATACAGAATGTTCTCTTACCTATAGCTGTGCCAAAATGCTAACTAAACAAGACAATGTCATCATCCTGTGCCTGCATGACAGAGTAGGATGTGTCTCTCACGGAAAGTAAAGGCTGAAGGTGTACTCGCAATAATAATCGCAATACATTATCACCAGTTATTACCATTGGTATACTACCATAATATCTTATGTACAATTAGTATCAAAAGCAATTATTTCAAACATGATTTAGATGTAGCTTTATATTTAAAGGTGCTTTGCTAAGGATCCCTTTTCAATGCAAATTGTTCATATCATATTAAAAATGACAGACATTTAACTTCTAACAAACAAACTGGAAATTTAATATAAATGCAAAGAACGTGTATAACATAATCAGAAGAAAAGCATATAAATTCAGTTTGTAATCTTTAACTATGAACTTCTCATGTTTATCCTGTAGTAGATCATAATTATCCATTCAGCTGACAAGTCTCACTCTGATGATGTCCTGAGAAGACAGTAATTCATTCTCTATAACTCTCAGCTGATCTTATCACATAAAGGATTTGACACATCTTAACAGAATCACACATTGCTTTCATTTATTCAGCCTACAGCTAGACTCAAAGAACCACTCACAGATTTCATTTTTTATTGGTGGCATACACATGGACTCTACTTCTGCCCCAAGGTTCATAAAGTACTGTACCACATCACCTCTCTCTCTCTTCCTTCTTGAAGAATATACATCATACACTCTTGCAAAATCTGTTTGCGTGACATTTGGAACAGATTTTTGTCATACCTCACTGGCTTTGTATACTATTCCTGGAACTGTAAGATGTCTTGGGACTGTAAAGAATATTGCATCAATTGTTTTGTCTTTTCAGTTGGTGGTGTCCTATTCCAACAGCCTTCATTACCTTCTCTTTCACATCACCTGCTTATGTGAGTGCCATATAATAATTAATTTATGCTCCTTCTTCATCTCCATTATTTGCTTTTCTACACTGATTTTAGACTGCTATGTTTAATGCCATTTCTTTAGCTTTGCAAAGTTCTTTATCACTTTTTTATACTTTATTATCTATCAATCCTTCTCTAAGCCTTTCATTGCAGACTTTATGCAATGGTATTAAAAAGACTTCCCAAATATATATATATATATATATATATGTTCTATATATATATATATATATATATATATATGTTATATATATATATATATATATATATGTATATATATATATATATATATATATCTGTTCTATATATATATATATATATATATATATATATATATATATATATATATATGTGTGTGTATATCTGTTCTGTTCTTCAGCCAGTGCTTTATCTTATTACAAGCATGTGCCAAACTCAAATCATTTTTATTTGCTCTTTCTCTTCATATATGGCAAGATTTGAAATGATTTGCTAAAATCCAAGTTTTCTGTATTCACTGCCCATTTAACATCTGGTATACTAGACTTCCAGGCAAGGAAATGGTTTGCAATTCTTTTCCATGGCCTTCCTGTTGTTAATTAATGTTTTATTGGGTTGTGTGCCACATTTGTTTAAAGTATTACAAATGTTTCCTTTCAGATATGCTTTGAAGATGTTTGCTGCAACATTGATAGTGTCCATTCTTGCAAAGAAAAAAAAATGTTTGCTTTTCTCAGAGTTCAGGAAATGTCCTTTACCCATGTGATTTGCTCAAAAGGTTAACCAGTATTATAATTACTTCTCCCATTAGTACTCATATTGTAAGAGAGTGACTCCGTTTTGGCACCATTGCCTTGAAAATCATTTGTTTTTTTTTAAATTTTAGTGCTCCTTTTTCTGAAGGGAATGGCATGAAACTTTGGTCTGAACACTTCCAATGGCTCAAGTTAGTAAAATTAACCTTTTACACCTACAACAATTTTGAGAACTTGCATAGCAGCCTTCCTTTTCCAACACCTATGCTATCAATCTCCAGCTTTTGAATTAAATTTCACTACCCCATCTTTCATCTTTCTTCTTATCTTATGCATCTATAAAATATGATATTTCCCTTCATGACTGAATTTGGCATCTCGCTGACCAAATTTGCTGATGACTGAAAACTCAGAACAGTCATCGACAAATCAGAAGTCATAACTTTTAAAAGATATTAACTTTCACAAGCTCAAGCTTATGTTGGTATGACCATGGACAAAAACTACAAAAATTCATTATTATACTTACTGAGAAACTCTGTGTGGCCTTCAAGGCAGCAAATCAAATTGCCATGCACATTTGACAATTGGTACCACTACAAATACCCAGTAAATTGACCTAAATCTACATCATAATATAAACAAGATGTTCTGGCATTATTAATATCCCTCTCAGAGAAACATTTATTTGCCTATGGAATAAGCATCCTCTCCTTATCAAATAAAATAGTTTCCCAACTCTCTTCAAAATATCCTCACTGAGTGGATTGGGCTTCATTAAATTTCTTCATGGACTTGCCCCCCCCCCCCCAATGGAAAGGGGCAACAAGTACTTGGAATTGTACTGGCTGGGCTACAGATGGCAACTGGAACAATTTTCTAGTATCTGCATAAGAATCTATAAACATCTCTGACCCATAAAACTAAATGATAATTACTGTGTCATGTTCTAGAAACGTTTTAAATTATTGTCAATAGCAGCATCTGCAGTAAGACTCCTCTTCAAATTTTATACCAAGAAGAAAATGTATCTTCCCTTTTCTCATTATAGTTGCAGAGTTTAGCTATAACAGTCAATAAGTGAATACATTCCAATATGATGTGTACAGACAGAGTTTCCAAATGGTAAAACTGCATCACATAATAGAAAAAAATGCACTTGTTCCTCAGCTCCATAAAATTAAAAGAGAAAACTAAAAAAATATATATTTTATATATATATATATATATATATATATATATATATATATATATAGTTCTACTTCACTTCACCGGAATCACATTTCACTGACATTCATTTCAATGAGACAAAATCGGGTCTATATCAGTCCGTCAAAATGGCTGATGATCGAACATCAGATGTTTGAACTGTGAAGTTCGAACACTGATTATCGCGAAGCTGCAGAACACCGAATTCTTTCTGAAGGAAAGAATTAGGTGGGCTTTTTCTGTGGCTTCGCAATTATCAGGACTGTGGTGGGAAGTTACGAGTCGGGTTCAGGTAAGTGTGCGATTGTGTGGACGTTAGGTTTAGGGCACGGGTTAGGTGAGTTATGGTTAGGGCATGGGTGATGTGGGTGTGCGATAGTGACAGACTTTAGGGTTAGGGTGGGATAGGTGAGTTAGGGTTAGGGCGCAGGTCAGGTGAGTGTGCGATAGTGACAGACCTTAGAGTTAGGGTTTCTGTTAAGGTAAGTGTATAGTTAGTAGTGTATGTACAGTTTAGTGTAGGGTTGATGTAGGATTTTAAGTGTTTGTGTGTGGATTGCTGTTATTTTGGTGTGTTTCTTGGAACAGCAATTTTTTCCCTGGGAAAAAATCGCTATTCTAAGACTTTAATGTTTTTGTACTTCGTGGTTAGAAGTTCGAACATATGGTGTTCGAACTTCAGCCATTTCAGTGAACTGATATATACCCGACCAAATCACCTAAAGTTCAAATTACTGAAAATTCATTTCCATGAACTGTAAGCTGTAAACTTGATGTGGCAGTGTGTAGAGTACTGTGAGGCAAGTAAAGGGTATATGCCCTTATCCCCTCTGTAGTGAGACCTGCAGTTAGTATATACAGTTGGGTTGGGGGTGGGGGCCATAGCCCCCAACTTACTTTGGTTTTATTTTGTCTGGTTTCTGTTAAGAGGATAAATAAGTAGTTTTTAAGTTGTGGAAAGAGGTAGGGTTTAGTTTTATGAGTTTGTTTGTCTATGGTTTTTCCATTTAGTCTTGTGAAATGTAGCATTGTAAGCTGTCAGTGAAATTAAGTTGTCAGTGTTGTGCACTTTAAGTGATTTGGCCTCAGTGAAATGGGATTTTGATGAAGTGAAGTAGGCCCATATATTGAAATACAGCCTTGGTCCTCAAGTGGCTGGATGGTTGACTTATATAATGCATTTTTACCTGGAAAAAAAAAACTTTCCATATACTGTACTTAGTTTGGGCTGAAAATTTGCAGATGTAAATAAAACTGAACCAGGATAAAATAACAAGCAGCATTTTTAACACATATCAAACTACTGAATGTATTTTTCAACATGTAGATTGAACAGATCTCTTTCTTCCTCAGCCACTGCTCATACTATTGTAAAAAAATCTTTATGAAATCGGAAGGACTGTAACTACCCTCCATGCGTCTCCCATCTTGAAATGTTGTAGTGATATGAAATGCCCAACAACGTCTTGGAATGATGGTCTCAGTCGATAATGTGATTCATAAAACCAGCTTGTCATTGGCACAGCAGCTGACCAATGAAACAGTAGAAATTGTAGCAGTCATCAGTGTAAACAGAAAGACAGACATGAAGTTTTTAAAACTTCTGTTTTTTCTCATTTAAAATGTGGAGAGGCTAAGAGTGTCACAACTTAAAAGTATCTAGACATTTTCTGAATATTTATTTGTCTTTTGTATAATGAAGACTTTAAAAGTCCTAGCAGATGTACTGCATAACGGTTCAACAGAGTAAACAAAGGAAATATAATGTTAAGTGTCACAAGAAAAACCTTTAGGAGTAGTCTGTAGACAAAGCAGTTTTTATGTGAAAGATGGTAAAACATAAAATACAAGCTTTCAAAATGCATATAATACATATATCCCACTTTCTTTCTTGAAAACTATAAGTGTTAAACTGCTGTTTGGGGGTATATGCCAATAGATCTGCAGTCATCAGAACTGCATCTTCATTTCTTACTGTATATCACTGAATAGATAGGGCATGTAGAAGTGCACAGAATTGTCTTGCCAATTGTATAGAAAGGAGAACTGCAAATGTTTTTTTACAGATTCTGTATATTTGTTGATGTTCTGAAATGTATTCCCACTCTTGCCTACCTTCCTAGACTATGCAAATTAAATGAATGTAGTCTGGTGTTGTGTCTATAGGTACAGACCACTGTTGCTGCTGTTCTTGGAATTGTCTCTATATTATTTATATCCTTGTTCACATAATGCAAGCAAAAGTGCACAAAATACATCAGATGCATTTCTTCCAAGTGTGTAATGAATGAGACCTTCACAACACAATCACAAAGTCCAGGATTCAATCCTGACCTCTGGTCAATGTCTGTGTGAAGGTTGCATGCTCTGCCTGTGTCTGTGTGTGGATGGAATGTCCTCCACCCCGTCCTCCCAAAAAATACAAGTTGGGTGCTTCCACCTCAGAAAAAGAAGGTAGCAGGTTCAAATCCACCCCTTTCTGTTATACTTGCAAGGTCTAACAACAGAATGCATGCAGAAATATATTGACTCTTGAGCAGCAGAACAAAGTCTAAGTGGTGCCTATTATGGGAAGTGTTGTGTGGACCATCTGCTTTATGTATCATCTGCGCTCTTCAGTATTCTCTAGATAGGATAACATGGACATCAGTCTGCACACCATACCAGATCTAGCACAAGTCAGTGTAAATACTGGACATGGACCATAGGCTGCATATCACATCAGATATAGCGCACAGCAGTGCAAACATTGGTCATAGACCACAGGCTGCACACCACATCAGATCTAGCACACAGCAGTGTAAATACTGGACATGGACCATAGGCTGCATATCACATCAGATATAGCGCACAGCAGTGCAAACATTGGTCATGGACCACAGGCTGCACACCACATCAGATCTAGCACACAGCAGTGTAAATATTGGCTGTGCTAAAGAGCATACTTTTTCTCACTGCTAACTTGGTCATGCTAACTTAAGCCAGGGACCAGTTACAATAATAGAATGAGTCAACATGCCCTGATTTGACAGGGTATGCAGACCAAATACCAGTAGCCCTAAGCCAATAAGCCACTTACTGGATAAAGACCAGTTGCCCAGATTGGGTTACTTGGGATAGCTTTGTTGAGCAAAAATCTGGTTGTAAGCAACAGTCAATCTCTCAAAAACAAAGTAAGGATTGCTTCACTAAATGCAGATGTATTGATGATGATGATGTGGAGGGGAAGAGCAGTGCAGCAAAGTCACTTGGTTTGGGATCCAGAGTCTTCTACTCAGGAGGAGGACAGGCAAGAAATGGGGTGGAAACTGTGGCAATGGAGAGTCTTCTGATGGAAGTGAGGGATATCATCAGAATCAGTGACTAACTCCAGTATAAAGACAGATCTCACTGCTATTGTACATTGTTCCTGTGTGAAGACAGGAAATGGTCAGTGTTCTACTCAAATAAACAAATTTAAATAAATAAATACATACACAAATAAGCAAGTAAAGAGGTAGCTGGACAGGCAGGACTGGAAATGAGAATAGAACAGATGCGCAGGTTGGGGCAACACATATAGCAAAGGAGAAGCAATATTTTGCTTTGATCGCCTCACCCAGACTTTTCTTCTTTTAAACCATCTATCCCATATATATGAAGCTGTTAAGTGCCAGTGTACACTGACAAAGGGGATGTTCACAAATGTGGGCAGTACAGAGATATCAAATGCCTTTAATACTGCATGAAACTGCCAGAGTGTGAACGATAAATGAGTAGTAAGGGTATCAGACAGCAAGACAGGAAATGAGCAGTTTGTTTTCAGATTAGGACGCAGAAGAACTAACAAGAGTGCATGCAATGAGACTGATAGTGGAGAAAAGGTGAAGATGAGGAAAGAGTCCAACTCAGTATCTCAAGGCTTGAATAAAGCATTTAAAAAGGTCCCAAGAAAGCTGACCTGAGCAGTCCTGTGATGGTTCATTGCTAGAATTACAGAAAGCTATGTACAAGGACAAAGGACATACATCTCCACAACAACTGGACTCACAGAGGGGTTCCCATTGAGAGTGGATATTTATCAAGGTTCATCTTTTAGTTCAGTCATTTTTATACTGCTGAAAGACTACATTAGCAAGCAGGTTGGAAGGGTAGAAACAACAAAGCTGCTATATGCAGACAATGTGGTATTGCAACCAGAATCTGAACAGGAACTTCTACAAAAGAATGGGGACTTGAATACAAAAGACACACAGGATGAAAATGTTTACAAACAAGACAGCGGTCATGATAGCAGAAAAGAACATTAGAAGAAGCTGAAATTTGAGAAAGTAAGGAATTAGTGGAAAAGGTTAAGAGTTGCGAGTATCTAGGAGATGTTAAGAAGAAGGGAGGTCTAAAGGAAGTTGTCAAAGCTAGAATCTGAGGTGGTACAGCCATATTGTACAATGTATTAGTGGCAATGTGTGACAAAAGAATGCCAACAAAGCTGGAAAGTGAAGTGCCAAGACAATAGCGTGACCAGCACTTGTGCAAGTCAGAGACTTTTGGCAGTCATGGCAGATCAGCTGCGAAACCCTGAGGGGATGGATATGAAGTGTCTTGAGTTTGGTAGCAGGATACGTGCCATGAGGCAGATGAGAAATGAAGACATCAGAGCAGAAGCCAAAATATTCCCAGTTGCAGACAAAGTATAACACATTACAGTGGACTGGTGAAATGTGCAGGAAACCAGAAGATAATCTGATAAAGTAAATTTGAGATACACAGGAAGAAGGGAAGAGGGGAAAAAGTCCTGTCAATAAATAGATGGATTACATGACAGAGTACAAGTTAATAACAGCTCTCAAATAAGGAGAGTCTGAATCAAGAAAGGTAGTGAAAGTTGATGTGACACTCTGACCTCATGTAAATATAGGAAAAAGAAGGCTGATGGAGAAACTGGTGATTCTTTCTTGTGTATAAAAATTAACCATAAATGTTTCACTGTCGGTGCATCTTATGAATGGCTTAGCACAGAAAATGGAAATAAGCTCACCCTACCTTGATTAAGATTACCATGGTAACCTGCTGTTAAAAGTACATGGTGGAAGGTGATGTATACTCGCAAGTACCAGTGACTGGGCTGTATACATGACTCCATCAAACTCAGCCTGAAATTACTACATGCAACTACCTTGTGGGTTCAGCACCAGTGAGATACGCTCAGCTAAAGAACCAAAACTCAAATGGGATGGAGTCAGACAACACATAACCTGGCTATTAAAGATGGCTTTAGAGGCACTTAAAACATCATCACTCCCTGTTTAAAGTTTAAAAGTCTAACTATATTTTGTGTGGGAGCAACCTAAACTGGTAAAAGAAGATCATAACAGGGACAAGATACAGCTCGACTGGTACAGGAAAAGAAGTATGAGTGATAGTGCAAATGCCAAAGCCAAAAAACAGGCAAACATCACATCGGTACCTTGGAATGGTGCTATACATTTCAAAGTTTGCATCTAAAATGTCTGATATAATTATAGCCTTAAGAGAGCTGCAAGATGAAGATACAACTAGGAACTACAGCTTCAAAGAAAATGTTGTTTGTCTTTCGGCTTTTCCAGGTAAGGAGTGGAACTCCCATCCACTAATGATTGGCAGTAGATTTTTACGAAACGCCGAGGTGCCAGCTTGACGCCCAACCTTCAATGAAAGCATGCCCATTTATGCACGCATGTCTTTCGAACACTACCCAACCATGGGGAGGACATGCAGAGTCCACACAGAAGGCACTCCCAAGCCCAGCTGAGAATCGAACGGGAGAACCTCTTGCTGTGAGGTAACAACACTACCGTCATACCACCGCAGCTGTACACAGCTTCGCTTCAAAGAAAATAGTTTTGAAAAATATCAAAAGAAAGTTGCAGATGCACTGATCTGAAATGTATTGATGCCAATAAGTAAGGATGTTGCAGGCTGCTAAAGCTCAGCATGGCATAGAAGCAATGACCCTAAAAGAGAACTAACCCATTGTCAATAGTTCAAGAGCTCTTACAGATCCACAAAAATGATGTAGTTATGTAGAATAGGAGTTATCAGCAATAATATATGGATACGCTAAATTCTGTCAATAAGACTATGGAAAAGCACTTCTTGTGGAAAAGAGCTATAAACCCTCACAAAGCACATTCATGAGCACTTTATATAAAGTGTCTCCTAGAGTGCAAAGAATGCCACTTAATCTAAAGACCAGGCAAGAAGCTACTCATAGCAGACATATTGAGTACATCATATTTACCAGAGAAACAGAGAATTGGTAGAAAAAGAACTGGAGGTTCCTTGGTACTATTACAGTAAATGGTACACATACACACGCACGCACAGACAGACAGACAGACACACACACACCTTGGTACTATTACAGTAAATGACACACAAGCACACACGCACGCACGAGCACGCACACACACACACACACACACACACACACACACACACACACACATACGCGCACACACACAAGCACACATGAACACACAAAAGACTGAGAAATAATCTCAGAGACGCACTTCTGAACACATAGAAATGTAACTAATAAAATAAATGAGCATGAAAATATAGCTAAAGCAAAAATTGTACGCAAGCAAGACATTTTAGACGTCTCTCTTAATGAAGTAAAATATGACGTATCCAAGCTGTTCAAAGCCGATGGTATAATATACTTCCTACCACCAGGACAACCTAATGCTTGAAAAGATACATGACTTAAATCTAAAAATAGCAAAGTCCAGAAAAAGTGGAAGTGATGCAATATTTTGGCCAGGAATGCCAAATCATCCAGAAAAAGTAGTAGTGCCAATTGTAATTCATATCATAAAAGCATTCCAGAAAAGTGATGTTAATTGACATACTCCACACTTGTGCTAGTAGTGAAGAATATTTATTTTTTCTATGGAGATGAGTTTGCATGGATTTGATTCAGGTTAAGGTGCACGTACTACAAGTGTAAATAATAATTCTAACTATACTGAAAAAACAAGCTGAACAACAGGACAATTGCAATTTGAAATAATTTATTCAAATCTGCATTCTTGAGGCTAAGGATACCTGATGTTATCCAATGTGACAGTTATCCACAATACAAAATAATGCAATTTAAAAGTCTTTCATAAAAGAGTGGGGATTCAAACATATAATATCCACATAGCATTACCTGCAGTCTAATGACAAGTGGAGAGAACTATTTGAACAATAAAATATCTCTTGAGATAGTACAGTAGTAAAAAACTATGAGGATTGCTTGCTATATTGCAGTTGCTTAATATAGGGATACTTCATTGTAGGAAAACATTCTCTTTACAGCTGTGCTGTCACTGGGACGAAAGCCATAATGCAAATTAAATACTTCATCTACACTGCTGATGCCTGAAATTCAACACAAAGTAGGTTAGAAACTGTCAGAAACTATCAGATAAACAGAAAAGGAGAAACATTAAATATGCAAAAACCCATGGGAAAATATGCAACCTGAAGATGAAGCAGATGGCAGAAGAGCATAGCCAAGGTCCTATTTTAGTTGTCCATAGATTAGTACTAAGCTAACTGCCCTTGTGAGCCATTTAACGCCTAGCCAATTATCCCTTGTGTGGAAATGGAAAGCTTTGTGGAACAACTTAAGAGACATTTGTATAAGGAAACTACATCAAAGACCACATAAGATAAATATATAATCAGAATTTTCATGACTTTTACCATTGTAGGTAAAGATAAACTGTGATAAATGTGGTAGAGTCAAAAGTTGCAGAGTAATGCACTTCTGGTTCTGTTTTATGTAATGTCATACGTAAGTGAGAACTGTTCCCAAAAGGGGTGTGAGAAAATATAGTTGTGTAAAATCTTACCATAACAGCAGATGCAGTATTCCATACTAAAGGAATCCCCTGCAAAGGGTAGC
The DNA here is from genome assembly GCF_019279795.1 of Protopterus annectens. Lineage (NCBI taxonomy): Eukaryota > Metazoa > Chordata > Ceratodontiformes > Protopteridae > Protopterus > Protopterus annectens. The sequence goes on along the minus strand of NC_056737.1, from coordinate 1,496,805,718 downwards.
CCAATGTCTCGTCAGTATACCAAAGCCTTTGGATTTTTAAAAGGAAGCTGCATCTCACACATATGCTCCCCACTCATGGCATGGGGCATAAAGGTGATATGTGGATGTACCAACCTCAGAACTGAAAAGCCCCAGGAGGAACAACAGTCCAATGAGAAAAGGAGGAACATGTGCATGCAGAAAGAAAAAAAGCAGTTGAAAGAAAAGGAGGGAGGAAGGAGGGAGTGAAGGGAAAGGCATCTACTCTTATGGTAAGATTTGACACAACTGTACAATGTCCTTCCATATCACTGCTGCAGCATTTCTTACTAAAGGATGGTACAAAAGATCAAAAAGAAGCCAGAGAGGAGGAAACCCCAGCAGAACCCACAAGAAAGCCATGCAGGATAGCCCTGGCAAATCCAATATTAGCCCTGGGAATCACATCCAGCTTGTAATGTTTAGTAAAGGGTTGGACAGCAGTCCATTTAGCAGCTTCAGTGATGGAGTTCGTATCCACTCCCTTGAAAACAGCACCAGAGGAAGCTACAGCCCTGGTAGAATGAGCCTTTACTGAGGTAGAAAGGTTTTTCCCATGAAAGGAATAACAAAAGGAAATGGTCTTAAAAATCCAAGAAGAAATGGTTTGCTTAGAAACAGACAAACCTAGGATGAAACGAAACAAAAATTTGCCCAGACTTGTGAATGGCCTTAGTCTTATCCAAATAATATCTGAGCTAACTATGTAAATCCAGGGAGCATAGAACCTTCTCACTAGCAGGCTGTGAAGAAGGGAAAAAAGTGGGCAAATTAATAGATTAAGACAATTCATTAACCGCAATGGGAATAAAAGAAGGATTAGTACAAAGAGACACCCTGTCACTATGAAAAACTAAAAAAGAAGGGCCAGCCATAAGGGCCTGAAGCTCAGACACCTGTCTAACTGATATAAGGAGCAAAAGAAGAACCATCTTCCTTGTACAATGCTGCAAGGAAGATGAAGCTGCAGGCTCAAAGGAGTCTGAACATTTTCATGAACAAAATTAAGACCACGGGAAGAAGGAATAGGCTTCCTGGGAGGCCTAATATGAAGGATACTTTTAAGAAATTGCTTGACTCTAGAAGCCAAAAGAGGAGTCAAAGACAGACCAGCAGAAATAGCTGAAAGGTGAGCTTTATCTGAAGAATATGCCAACCCAGCATGGAGCAATTCACACAAATGAGAACTTCCACAGAAAGTGGATCATGGTTACGAGCAAGACACCAGACAGAAAATCTCTTCCATTTGGACAAATACAATTTCCTGGTAGTGGGTTTCCTCACCTCCTGTAGAACCCAGAGCATGTCCTTAGAAAAAAAGGTGCCTAAAAGGGATCAAAAGCCTATCACCTTAGTATCAGATGAAGATATCAGATGAAGAGTTGACAAGTGAGGATCGATGACTGACCCTTGTCTTGTGTTAGTAGGACCACACTGTGAGGTAACTTGTGGTGATTGCCCTTGGTTAGGTGCAGAAGAAGAGGGAAGCAATGCTGTCTGACCCAGAAGGGAGCACTGTTCTATCTTGAACAGGACCCTCATTATGAGAGGAAGGGTTGGGAAGGTATACAGAAATATCGCCTTTCAAGAAAAAGAGACCTTCCATGCCAGAGAACTTGGAACTCTAGTGTAAATTAGAGGAAGTGTCTGTTGATGTGGGAGGCAAAAAGATCTACCTGAGGAGTAGCCTACTTGTGGAAAATGTCCAGAAACACATCTCTGTGAAGCATCCACTCATGAGTCTGGGTTATGGACCTGCTCAAAGTTTCTGCCACAAAGTTCTGTTCCGAATAAATATAAACAACCTGAAGAGTCACCTGATACTGGACAGCTAGATCCCAAACCCAAAGATCTAGTCTGCACAGGAGGTAAGACTGTGCCTCCCCCACACTTCTTTGATGATGTACCACATCACTGTGGTATTGTCTTTAAAGAATTTAAAAGGCCCTGTAAGAAACAGAGAATGGAAGGCTTGAAGAGCAAGAAGGAGACCTCTCATTTGCTTGATGCTGATATGTCTACGATCTGATGAATGGACCAAAGAGCCTGAACCTTTTGACAGCTAAAAGAAGCCCCCCACCCCATGTTTGAGGCATCTGAAAAAAGTTCCTGAGAGGGGACTGGGGCTGAAAAGGAAGCCCTGTTTTGAAAGACAGCTGATGAATACACCACTGAAGTTCTGGATTGAGGTATGGAAGAAGAAGAACTAGAAAGTGCAAAAGATAAGAATGTTGAAGCCATGCCAACTTTAGAAAACACTGTAGTATCCTCATACAGAGCCTGGCTAGAGGAAGCATAGGAGTAGTAGAAGCCATATAAGACAGAACTCAACTTGAATAGAGACAGGAAAAGACTAAAAGATAAAGGAACCTGACTCAGGAGAGTGGGAGGGAAGAAAGTAGACAAAACCAGGCTTGTCTGGAAAAGGAGGCTTCTGATCCTTAGGATTCAGAGTAGACTTAGCAGGAAGAACCCTTCTAGAACCCTTTTTACCTTTGGGAGGAGGGTGAGACTGTCTGTGTACAAAGGTGGGCTTGGAAGGATAATTTGTCTGAAATTTGGAATAGGGGAAACAATATCTTTCAATTTCTGCAAAGCATTACCCTTCTCCTGCAAGGACTTAAAAAGCTCAGCAGCTGCTGAACCAAAGAGATTTGTATTGTCAATCATCAATTTAGCTTTAATATCATCTGGCAAGGGTTGGAGGCAAAGCCAGGAATAACATCTTAACATAGAACTAAAGGCAGCAGCTCTAGAAGAAGCATCAGCTGTATCATAACTACACTTAATAGAATGATAGGCCATGAGACCAACAAAGAGAGGACCAAAACCTTCCCCTCAGAATCAGGAAGGTCAGAAATAACCTGATAGGCCTAAGATAGAAGAGCTAAGACATAACTGGTTATATAGATCTGGTAGTTAATAGCCCAAAAGGCTAGGGTAGCAGCAGTGTAAATCTTTTTGCCCAGCTTTTCCATGGCCCTACTGTCCTTGTCAGAAGGAAGTAATTTAGTAAAAGGCAAATGTTTGGAAGACTTGTCAGAAAAGACAGAGACAACAGAGGGGTCAGCAGAAGGACATTTGTAAAGAAACTTACAGTTATCAGGCACATTATTAAACCTATTAGATTTTTAGGGGCTGGAGGCTGAGAATCACGAACTTGAGAAGCTGCTGAAAAAGTGTCTAACAAGTCCACAAGGACAGGAGGAATAGCAGAGGGTTTAGGAGACTTCATCTGGAGGAGTTTGTAATATGGATGACAGAAACCAAGATACAGTCCCATTTAAAAACTTCTGTCATACCAGAGATAGTATTCCCAAAGCAAAGTTCTTCAAAGGGAGAGTCTGGACTAATGGAGTCCTCCTCCCCCAAACCATAGCCTAATGGAGAAGGAATCTGAAAGGGATAAGCTAAAGACTCTTCTCCAGAGTCCAATTGTTCATCAGAAGAGTTCTGCTCCCTAGCCTCTTAAGCAGGAGTAATGACCAAGGGGGAGCAGGAACAGAAACTCCCTGGGGTGGGTTTAAAGCCATAAGTGCATTAAACAACCCCTGTGTAAAATCCTACCATTAACACTGAGGATCCTTAGGAACAGGGGAAATATGTTGTTTCTTCATTTCTTTTTGAAAGGGACATCAACACAAAAGATCTTAGAAGGTTCAGACCCTTCCTGACACTCAATCAATGAAGTGGGAATCTCCTCCCAAACAAGAATCGGTAGAACACCCCTGAGATATGATAAGCCATGGTTCCCCCTCAACATCTGTAATGGATGTTTGCAAAACCTCCAAGGATATTTATTTTATTTATTTATTTTATTTATATTACATTTGTTGACCGGGATAGTCTGACTGGATACATGCCCATTTTCAGCAGAGGCCCGGAGAGAAAATCTCCACACAGAATTGTGATATATACAATACAATATACAGACAATTTAAAGAATACATGAGTCAAACTGTTAATACAAATATATAAATCAGAAATTAGCACTATACAAGTGTGGGACAAAAGACAGGAGAAAAAATTATTAAATTCTTGTGATATGTGGTTAGCTAGATCCATGCAAGCCTCTGAAACAGTCATGGCAGAGGAATATGACAGAATAACTGAATGATCCTCTGGGCTTTCACAAGCCTAGAGAGAGATATCTGGGGGAAGTGGTACAGCAGCCGAATCTGACCTAATTTTTTGGTCTTCTTCTTGACAAACGGCTGACCCTCTGGTTGGAATGATTCCATCACTGTACCCTGCACCAACAACTTAAGACTTTTGTTCTCTTGGAAGATAGACAAGAAGGAGAGATGACTATGAAGGTGCTTAGGGACAAATGCTTGATAAATCAGACATGATGCATGGTCATGAGAAGGACCCAAGCAAAAAAAAAAAGTACTGCTTATGACGGTCCTTATGAGGAATCTGTCTCTGCACTAACAATTTCCCTTTCTGGATGATGTGACCTTGCAACTTAAAGAAAAGGACAAAGATAAGAAGAAAACCCCAATGGGCCACTTACCTGAAAATGTCTAGGTAACCAACGGAAATGAAGGAACATTCAGACCAATAATCGAGGACAGCATTCAGACTGGCGGAAAAGAAGTTCTGAGGTAGGTACATCTGTTTGTCATATGCCCTACACCATGAGCAGGGAGCATATGTATGATGTACAACTTCCTTTTAAAATCCTAAGGCTTTGGCATACGGGCTGGACGTTGGGCTTCCCTTAGCAGGGGATACCTTTCATAAGGAATACTGCAGCAGTGATATGAAAGGACATCTTTTAAATACTCCAGATTTGGAAGAAATTTAAGAAACTAGGCAAAGCAGACTTATGAAAAGTTTGATAGCTGATTGTGATACTATAAGCTGAAAAGCTGCATTTTCTTAAAAGGCTTTGAAGAAAAAGCCCATGATGTGCTCAGTAAAGATATATTTTTAAATGACCATAACAAGCAAAGTAAGCTACCTAACAGAAGGAAAATAAAAAGAAAATTATATTTTGTAAGATACAGTTCACTGAGTAGACATTTCTAGATATACTAATTCTTAGCTACAGGAATTTGTAGGTCATGAGAAACATTTGCAAGAAGCAGTGTGGATTAAACACCTTTTAAAGACTGGTAACCCATCCACAGTATCTGTGCCATTTATGATGCATTTTGAAAAACATCAAAGTATTATAACCACAGACACTGTAAAAGATCTGTGGGTATGGCTGCAGTTTAACCGGGGAGTGTGAAATGACTGAACAGGGAACTGTCAAGCTATCACAGTTATAAGTTTCATGGAAGGAAGGGAACGTTCCACTGGAATGGTTGTAACTGTTTCTAAGAAAGGGGACAATGGATGTGCTCCTCCTTTAGTAGTACTACCCCCTCACTCTCTTTGGAGATGCAAGCACCCAACTGCTGAAAAGGAGACTTCAGCCAATTGTCACGCCTCAGATGCAAGAATAATAATGAGAAATGTTTACAGGCTATGGAACAGCAGAACCGGCATACCTCTGTGAAGGGCTCTGTCAGACACATGCTGCAGCTATTTTGTAGATTATATGATGGCCTGTGTCTCAGACTCTGATACATGTTTTGGCAGATCCTGTGAGAGTAGGGTATATGAAGGCCACTTCAGCACATTATGTGGTCATTTTTTAAATGTGGTGAGAGTTGTCTCTCCATTCTTGGCATTATGTCCAATGTATTAATTGCCAGTGTCACTCTTTGTCAAGGGTACATCCCAACATAGCATACACTCAATTTCCACTCAAAATTTCCGCAGACAATATATAAAGTGACATTACTAGGAACATGTTCATCTTTGGAATCTATAGGTGACATCCATGCTTAGTGCAGAAAGCCAAACTAGCGAAAACCACCGCAAATTCAAAAGCCAAGAACTCGACTCAGGCCAGTCCAAAACGTAAAAAACATGAAAAACAACAAATTTTATTAAGCCACTGTAAAAGCTTTTCGTTAGTACCTTGCACTAACTTCTTCAGACAAGCAAAACATTCACACCATTACAAGTGAGTTTAAATACCAGCATTAAAACACTTAACCACGCCCCTTCCTCTCCCTTTAGCTCCTTAAAGGTACAGATCACAGCTAACTAAGGTGCATTTGCAATTCTCTATTAACATAATAAAAATTCATACACCGAGACTGTAATAATAACAGGCTTTGAAACTGAAAGAAAAAAGCCCAATATTTTGATTATTAAACTATATAAAGTAGATAAATATGTAAAATATATAAAATAACATAAAAATAACGATGTTCAACCTACAGCATAAATACTAACAATGGTAGCGCGACGCTTCCTAATCAAAAATTACCTTTGCATACATTGTATCTTGCCTGCTTTCAAGTAAAATAACTAATATAATGAATATAATAAATATAATAATTAATGCATACTGTCCTAAGCATCTAAATAACTAGAACAGCTACCCAAGAAAAATAATATAATATTAATCATATCTCACTAAATAATAAAAATAATAAAAATATAGAAATATAAAATATGACATGTAACATATAATATAATATAGCATAACATATAATATAACAAGACATAAATTTAGGCTACTCAGTATAGGTTTAATACTGTCATAAAATAAAACAGGTCTAAAAATGAACAATCCTTGACCTAAAATTACTAAATAATAAAATATGAATCAATAATATATATTGTAAAATAATGATCATGATGTATAATCATAACAATAACTGATGACTATTAACCCTCCACCACTGTTGACTAATAAAGAGTTATGAAACCGTTGATTTGTTGACTCTCATTTTTCATTTTTTGACTCTCATTTTAAAAATTGTGAGAATAAACAGCTTGTTACCTCTTCAAACTTTTAAGTTTTAAAAAACAACTAATGGATAACGAGCTGTTGAGACCAGGGGGGCGATATGCTTCCAATCTTAATTGCCAAAGAAGCTCTTTACATTCTAATCTATATGTCTCAGGTCCATAAGAATTGGTATTATACAGTTGATCTATAACCATAAATGTAAACTCATGGTTATAATTATTCAGATTTTGTTTTCTCCCAACCCCTTGTTGACATTTTAGCCAAGGGCTTAACTTTTATACCCTCTAGATGTGCTAGTGTTGATAAATCAATCCTAGACCTCAAACTTTTTGTGAGAAAGTTGAACTTGGCCCTTTTATTGGGAGAGACGGTCCAACTAAGGCCTATGTATCACATTCCAAGTACATATAATCCACCTTTGGCCCCTTGTTTGGGAGTGTTTGAACACATGTGTGACGTGGACATTAGGAACTTGCTTAAGTGTAAACGACAGACCCACTTTAACATTTCCAAGATTGAATTGGACTCATTGGAAGCTCTCAGTTCTTCTTCTATCAGAATAATGAAACCTGATAAAGGAGGTGGATTAGTAGCTATGGAACAGGATGAATATATAGATAGACTTTTAGTGATACTTTCTACGGAGACTTATAGAGAAGTATCTAAGAATGAATTGAATATTAGTATGAACCGTGTGCGGTCATACTTTGAAGACATGTTCATTAGTGGGTCTCTGGATATGGACATTTACAATTTTATTTCACTACCCTCACCATACATTCCAGCATTATTTGGGAATCCTAAGATTCACAAAAGTATTGGTGATCCCCCTATGCGCCAGTTAGTGAACGCGAGGGGTAGTATTACCTATGCAGCAGTGAAGGTAGTAGACACCATCCTCAAACAATATGTATCGCAGGTACCACACATAGCCAGAGATTCTTGGTCCTTTTTGGAAAAAGTTGAACTAGCTACCTTTGAAGGAAATGCCTATTTTCTGACCATTGACGTCATTGATTTATATTCTTCAATTCCCCATGAGGTAGCACTTGAATGGATTCAATTGGAGATGATTTATTACCAAGCTCCACCCAAAGAGATATCTATGGTGAGTGAATTGTTGAATATTATCTTGACATGTAACTATTTCACATTCAATAACAGATGGTTCCATCAGTTGATTGGTGTGCCTATGGGGTCTCCGTGTGGCGCCAGTGTAGCTAATTTGGTCATGACTCATTGGGAAAGAACGTTTGCCTTTCCCAATAATATTATTCAAGAGAAAGTCGTTCTGTACATAAGATTCTTGGACGACATTTTTATCTTGTTTAATGGCTCACTGGAAGAAGCCCAAGACCTAGTGATCGGCTTCAACAATTCGTCTGACTTTTTGAAATTTACTTGTACAATAGACATGGAGAAGATATCCTATTTGGATGTGGAACTTTATAAAGACAGAAGTCTAGGTCAGATTGGAGCCAGAATCCATCGGAAATCAACTTTCTCTAATTCTTATCTACATTATAATAGTGACCATCTGTTTCACCAGAAAAAGGCTATAGTCAAAGGACAACTTGTAAGAGCAGCTAGGATGGTGTCAAGGGATAGTGAATTTTTGGAAGAGTGTGATTTCATAGCCAATTTATTTCTGGATCGAGGTTATTCAGAAACCTTGATTGATGAGTTGTGTTTTGAAGTTAAGACCAAGAGAGCTAATGGCTATTTTTCTTCTATCTTGAATCATGTTGTTTCTGAACTGAGTCATTGACCATCACCTGTATGCCCTAATTTTCAGGGAAACATGTCCAGGTCCAATTTTATTTTAACTTTTAATACAGATGCCAATGACATAGTTACTATAATTAAGAAGAATTGGTGATTACTATCCCCTGAGTTACTTGGAGGTCGAATTTTTGATAAAGCCCCATTGATAACATACAGAAGGGGCCCTAACATCAAAAATATTCTGGAATCTACATGAAATTCAGTAACACCAAGATCAGGGATATATAAATGTAATATGTGCAAGTATTGCAGATTTGTCCAGGCAGGTACAGCCTTTACAGTTAAGAACAGGAAATTCCTCATCAGGGGACGTTTCACTTGTTCCAGTACCCAAGTGGCATACCTTGCTCAATGTTCATCATGCCCGAGTTTTTACATTGGCAAGACTGAGAGGAAACTCCAGGAAAGAATGTATGAGCATTTGTATGCCATAAGAAGAATGAAAATGGACAATGCTTTGGCTATGCACATCCAGAACAACCCAAACCATGAGTTTACATTTATGGTTATAGATCAACTGTATAATACCAATTCTTATGGACCTGAGACATATAGATTAGAATGTAGAGAGCTTCTTTGGCAATTAAGATTGGAAGCATATCGCCCCCCCTGGTCTTAATAGCTCATTATCCATTAGTTGTTTTTTAAAACTTAAAAGTTTGAAGAGGTGATGAGCTGTTTATTCTCACAATTTTTAAAATGAAAGTCAAAAAATGAAAAATGAGAGTCGACAAATCGATGGTTTCATAACTCTTTATTAGTCGACAGTGGTGGAGGGTTAATAGTCATCAGTTATTGTTATGATTATACATCATGATCATTATTTTACAATATATATTATTGATTCATATTTTATTATTTAGTAATTTTAGGTCGAGATACGCTAATTTTTAGACCTGTTTTATTTAATGACAGTATTAAACCTATACTGAGTAGCCTAAATTTATGTCATGTTATATTATGTTATGTTATGTTATATTGTATTATATGTTACATGTCATATTTTATATTTCTGTATTTTTATTATTTTTATTATTTAGTGAGATATGATTAATATTATATTATTTTTCTTGGGTAGCTGTTCTAGTTATTTAGATGCTTAGGACAGTATGCATTAATTATTATATTTATTATATTCATTATATTAGTTATTTTACTTGAAAGCAGGCAAGATACAATGTATGCATAGGTAATTTTTGATTAGGAAGCGTCACGCTACCATTATTAGTATTTATGCTGTAGGTTGAACGTCGTTATTTTATATATTTTACATATTTATCTACTTTATATAGTTTAATAATCAAAATATTGGGCTTTTTTCTTTCAGTTTCAAAGCCTGTTATTATTACAGTCTCGGTGTATGAATTTTTATTATGTTAATAGAGAATTGCAAATGCACCTTAGTTAGCTGTGATCTGTACCTTTAAGGAGCTAAAGGGAGAGCAAGGGGCGTGGTTAAGTGTTTCAATGCTGGTATTTAAACTCACTTGTAATGGTGTGAATGTTTTGCTTGTCTGAAGAAGTTAGTGCAAGGTACTAACGAAAAGCTTTTACGGTGGCTTAATAAAATTTGTTGTTTTTCATGTTTTTTACGTTTTGGACTGGCCCGAGTCAAGTTCTTGGCTTTTGATTTTGCGGTGGTTTTCCGGTCTTGAAAGTTTATTTCTTTAGTGCATAAAGCACCGTGCTGGCCTTGTTTTATTGTGACCTATGATGTACACTCAAAGTCATTCATTTTTAGTGTGAACTAGCTGAGATAAGAAAAAAATATCATCTTTAAAGCTAAGGGAGAGTAATATATTCAAAGGACTGAAGTACTTTTTTCAATTGGAGGTAAGCATTCCTGGATGAGTTTAACTAGCTTAAATTTATTTTTTCAGAGACAGCAAAATAAAGTACAATGCAAAGAGACAGTGTGAGTCAGCAATGGCAGAAGTGGAGAAGTGGGAACTAATATTTTCACGCTATGACCTCAGTTAGGAAGCAGACTACAGCCTTATTCTCATGTATGAACACAGCCTATATACATTGACAGTAAGAATAAATATATGGAGATAATCCATGAAAATTGGCTTTCACTTTATTTTTAGTCTTACTCTTCATGATGTAGTGAAGAGCTTGTTGACCATACAGAGAAGTGGAATACAGCAAGTGTGTTCCTTTAACTAAAGAAGAGAAAACTAAGGTGACATTAGCATGATATAAGTATACTCCTAGGCAACTCGTGTTGTAGTTGTTAAAGGAAAGACATAGTCAGAAGAGGCCAAGTGTCAGACCTAGAATGTGATGGTAGGCCTATAAACCCTGTAAGGCATGAAAACATTTATGGAATCCCCATGGCAAGTAAAAATGTATGGGTTATGAAAAGCTAGTTTTGTTTTGCCTACTTAATCTGCTGCATTGAGCCCTCACCCAAACATCTAAAAGGAATGTGACTAAGAGAAAGAGAGCATGCCTCCTCATATGTATAGGCTTACAAGGTTTCACTAAGGATATGGCCAAAAGAGACTACCAGGAAGTTTAATCCCCTCAACCAATATTAGTGGGAGACTAACATATTCCCCCATTAAGTAATCATAGGATCATAGGAGGTTACTAGGTTAATAGACCTGGGGCCCTTACAAGCCTTGCCAAGTTCAACTCATGTTCCCAAGGGTGTCTGCTACAAGCAGACACTACAATCAGCACCTAATACCCCTGTCCAAGAGGGACACAGGTGGTAACCCCATTGTGAATTTCTGGTTACCCATCCAATTGCCCAAATTGTGCTTAAATAGAGCCAATGAGTGATTTTGTTTAACATGAGTAGGAAATATATTCCAAAGGTGGGGCAACCTCTGTGAGACAAATCTGTCTCTCCAGCAAGTTTTTTTGATGTCACATACCAGGTTGAACGTCGTTATTTTATATATTTTACATATTTATCTACTTTATATAGTTTAATAATCAAAATATTGGGCTTTTTTCTTTCAGTTTCAAAGCCTGTTATTATTACAGTCTCGGTGTATGAATTTTTATTATGTTAATAGAGAATTGCAAATGCACCTTAGTTAGCTGTGATCTGTACCTTTAAGGAGCTAAAGGGAGAGCAAGGGGCGTGGTTAAGTGTTTCAATGCTGGTATTTAAACTCACTTGTAATGGTGTGAATGTTTTGCTTGTCTGAAGAAGTTAGTGCAAGGTACTAACGAAAAGCTTTTACGGTGGCTTAATAAAATTTGTTGTTTTTCATGTTTTTTACGTTTTGGACTGGCCCGAGTCAAGTTCTTGGCTTTTGATTTTGCGGTGGTTTTCCGGTCTTGAAAGTTTATTTCTTTAGTGCATAAAGCACCGTGCTGGCCTTGTTTTATTGTGACCTATGATGTACACTCAAAGTCATTCATTTTTAGTGTGAACTAGCTGAGATAAGAAAAAAATATCATTTTTAAAGCTAAGGGAGAGTAATATATTCAAAGGACTGAAGTACTTTTTTTCAATTGGAGGTAAGCATTCCTGGATGAGTTTAACTAGCTTAAATTTATTTTTTCAGAGACAGCAAAATAAAGTACAATGCAAAGAGACAGTGTGAGTCAGCAATGGCAGAAGTGGAGAAGTGGGAACTAATATTTTCACGCTATGACCTCAGTTAGGAAGCAGACTACAGCCTTATTCTCATGTATGAACACAGCCTATATACATTGACAGTAAGAATAAATATATGGAGATAATCCATGAAAATTGGCTTTCACTTTATTTTTAGTCTTACTCTTCATGATGTAGTGAAGAGCTTGTTGACCATACAGAGAAGTGGAATACAGCAAGTGTGTTCCTTTAACTAAAGAAGAGAAAACTAAGGTGACATTAGCATGATATAAGTATACTCCTAGGCAACTCGTGTTGTAGTTGTTAAAGGAAAGACATAGTCAGAAGAGGCCAAGTGTCAGACCTAGAATGTGATGGTAGGCCTATAAACCCTGTAAGGCATGAAAACATTTATGGAATCCCCATGGCAAGTAAAAATGTATGGGTTATGAAAAGCTAGTTTTGTTTTGCCTACTTAATCTGCTGCATTGAGCCCTCACCCAAACATCTAAAAGGAATGTGACTAAGAGAAAGAGAGCATGCCTCCTCATATGTATAGGCTTACAAGGTTTCACTAAGGATATGGCCAAAAGAGACTACCAGGAAGTTTAATCCCTCAACCAATATTAGTGGGAGACTAACATATTCCCCCATTAAGTAATCATAGGATCATAGGAGGTTACTAGGTTAATAGACCTGGGGCCCTTACAAGCCTTGCCAAGTTCAACTCATGTTCCCAAGGGTGTCTGCTACAAGCAGACACTACAATCAGCACCTAATACCCCTGTCCAAGAGGGACACAGGTGGTAACCCCATTGTGAATTTCTGGTTACCCATCCAATTGCCCAAATTGTGCTTAAATAGAGCCAATGAGTGATTTTGTTTAACATGAGTAGGAAATATATTCCAAAGGTGGGGCAACCTCTGTGAGACAAATCTGTCTCTCCAGCAAGTTTTTTTGATGTCACATACCAGGTTAAGGTCCTTTGAGTGAGTGACCCCTCTGCCATTTCACTTGCAAATGTGCAGCATTTACATCAAAGCACGGTCAAAGATTGCTCTATATGCAAGACACAAGTCATCTCTGAGCAGTCTGTATAACACAGAGTAAAGTGACAATGATTTCAGTCTGTCTGCATAAGACAGTTGTTGAAGACCATGAATTTTCTTCGTAAGGAACCTTTGTGGTCTCATCAATTGCTGCAGGTCTGTAAAGGACATACCAATGAGAGTGCTGTACTCTATTATTGACCTGATGAGGGAAGAGTACAGGGGGGTTATAACCTCTTTTTTTTTCTGGAGGCAATGCCATTACTTCTGAGATGAACAATATAAAATGACCTTCTTACCACTGTGGAGACATGGTGATAGAAGTTAAGGTTGCTGTCAACCTGTGTGACCAGATTTGTCACCACTGATTGTATGCTTAGGGTATTGCTACTGATGTGGTAATTTGCAGGAACATCACCCTTGCCAATGGGGATGATAATGCATTTTTTGCATTTAGTTTAAGACGATGGCTTTGGCACCAATCATTAGTCTGCGTAATACCTTCTTGTAGGATGTTGACATCGCTAGGGGTTTCAATAATCGCTCCCAGTTTGCAGAAAGAGTCATTTTTCTCATGATACTGGTAAAAATTTCTGATCACCCATCCAGAACTCCTAACTTATTTTAAGGGTTACAAAGGAAATACTATGCTTGAGAGGTACATTCAGCCCATTCCAGGCATGGGGAATATGTCAGGATAGGGGTCATACCTTTAGGCCTATAGAATGGGTATTTGTTTTATTACTTGTTCCATATAGGTATATATAGGAGTTTAAAGAGTGCTAGTTCAGTCATAGTATGGAAAGCAAAGCAGAACTCACCCCTCAGGAATCTGTATGACACTGAGTAGAGATGCAGAACTCTTAATCTGTCAGAGTAGCTAAGGGTACTGAGACCTCAGATAACATTTTTAGTGAAACATTGCTGATTTAGATGGTTGGTGAGGTATATGCTAAAAGGTGCATGATATTCAATAATATGCCTAATCTCCTTATAAAGCAAGGCTTCCTTGCTGTTTTCAGAATCTTACAACATGCAAGCAAACAGTATGCAACATATTTTCTGCAGGTCTGAAGAAAATTTTATTAAACTATGCAGATTCCATATAAGCAGTGTTATTTTATGTCACTGCTAAAATCAGGCCCAGCTCCATAAATTATGCAAGAAAGTTAAACTTAATTGCTTTTGCTGAACAACGTGGTGTTATGCCAGACAAAAGAAATGCAGCTACATTGTAGTTTGCATACATTAGTATTATAAAACATACCTTTTGATGCCTTACATCAATAAATTATCTTTATATGCTTCTTGAAACTGATGCTTTTTAATGGAGCTGAACAATTCTTTATTCTCCCCAGTTGTGACAGCTTTAGAAACCCAGGTGCCAACAACCCTGAAAAGCTACTATTCAGTGAGCTAAAAGACACTGAATGTATAAAAGGATGTGTTTTACCACAGTGAACTCTCTAATTGCCTAAGTGGGGATAAAATCATGGAATCTCACAAAAGGTTTAAGAACAGTTAGCTCTGTGTGAGCAGAAGAATTATTACAGTGGAAAAGCTATGTCAAACATTTATCAGTAATTTAGTAAGTACAGTATATTAAGATTTCATTTTGTATGTGATAAGTCTGTAAAGAATCAGAAGCACTGTGGGATAATTTGCAATAATAGCTCTTTAAAGTACTCAACTAGTAGAACTGTTTATCAACTCATGACTCAAAGCTTAGTTACAGCTCATACAATGAAATAGAAATTATGTAACGGAAACAGTGGTGAATCAGGCATGGAGCAACTGAGAGTGAGCAATCCATATTTTAGAACCAAAACCTACCTCAGGAAGTGGCAACCCTATCATTTGCAGGGATAGAAACATGACAAATTAGAAGATCATGGTAGATTAATAAGGCTGAAAGAAGTGAAGGCTATTGTTGAAGTCTAGAGTTGTTAAACACCTGTTCCAGCTGATATATACCTCTCAACCTCTTAGAGCAAAAAATCTGGACAAAGCCTAAAACGATAGTGGGATAAACAGGGACAGATTTTAAATATTGCTCTTACAAACTTAGAAAGTTGATAGCAAAATAGGGTTTGTATTAGCATGAATTTTCTGAAGGATGTGGAGTCTTAAACTCAAATATTTGTCATTATTTAATGACTTCAATACTCAGCTATTTGCCAGAAAGGTACAGATTTTAAGAGGAACACACCAAAAATATGAGGCAAAAATCTGGACATTCTGCGAAAATCTGTACGGTTGAGAGGTGTATGTAAAGTAGATGCTGGATTGATGAGGGATCCAGACAGAGAAAGAAATGTCAAAATAAGCAATGGCTGTACATTCCACAGACTTTCTGATACAGCTTTTCATTGTGCAAGTCAAGGAAATGTTACCAGTTGATACTAACTGCAAAGAGGACAATTAGTTGACCAAATATCCAGGTTCCTTTATGGCAACTTCTGCAGCCTGCTTATAGGCTATGCAGTTGAAACTGTGGTAAAACATTTTTTGTGCATAAGTTTATCAGCAGCAGGTACTGTCAGTATTTGCCTAACTGTCATACAGTGTTAGATCTGAAGCACATGCTGAGATAAAATACATTCAATATGATTCATCAGGCTGCATAACATGTTTAGGTTTGATAGCTACTCTGAACAGTTAATTTGCTGGTGTTTGTAACCAGCAGTCAAAACGACCTGCCTTAGATATTTTTCATCCACAAGCTAGGTCACAAAAAGTGACAGTGACAATAGTTGAAGAGGCTTTGTTCAACTGGAGAATCATCAATCAGATTGCCATTTTCAAGTTGCAACTCATCAACTGCAGAAGGCTATGAGAAAGGGAATGGCCCACTCCACACTCCAACTATGTTAAACCCAGGTCACTCCCCACCCATGTAAAACCCATTCCACACCCCACCCATGTGAAACCCACTCCACACCCCATCCATGTTAAACCCATTCCATACCCCATCCATGTTAAACCCATTCCACACTCCACCCATGTTAAACCCACTCCACACCCCACCCATGTTAAACCCAGGTCACACCCCATCCATGTTAAACCCATTCCACACCCCACCCATGTGAAACCCACTCCACACTCCAACTATGTTAAACCCATTCCACACCCCACCCATGTGAAACCCATTCCATACCCCATCCATGTTAAACCCATTCCACACTCCACCCATGTTAAACCCACTCCACACCCCACCCATGTCAAGTTGCAGGGTTTTCTGGATACAGTTTCTTGATTGTGTCTTAACCTTTGCTTATTAAAGATACACTTGTGGTTGACACCAATTTCACCTAAAACCAAAGCAATCATCTAACATGACTGATCACAAATGCAAATGGACAGTTCACATTTATGATCAGAACAATTCTTGCAAAATCATACCCCAAATACAAAAATGACACAGACAACTGCTCACATAACAGTCACAGCACAGTATAATTCTATCCTTTAAGTGGGAATTTACCCCCATAACTTACATACACCAACTCCTTGACAGCACAATAGCAACCAAAGTGAATCGCCCAGGATTTTCACCTGTTGTCAACAAACAGCAACTTGACTATAATGTAATTCAATCACTTTAACCAATTACTTTTTATGAAGGCAAATCAGCATTCAACAACTTAGCTATTCAACAAATTGAGTACAATCCAATTGTACATGTCTGTTTAGTGTAACTAACTATCCAGAATGATTTAAAGAATAAACAAATCCATGCAGACACAAGCTGAATATGCAAAACTCTGAAGAAAGTGTCCAGATATCAGGAGAGATCTCCAGACCTAGGTAGAGGGAGCCTACAGATATTAAAATTAAGCTGCTAGCACTACCACCACCAACACCACCAACACACACACACACACGCGCGCACAGATGCACACACACACACACACACACACACACACACACACACACACACACACACACACAAACACACACACGCACACACACACACACAAACACACACACGCACATACACACACACACAAACACACACACACACACATGCACACGCACACACACACACACATGCACACACACACACGCACACGCACACACGCACACACACACACACGCACACACACACACACACACACACACACACACACACGCACGCACACATGCAAACCTAAAGTAATACATACTATAGCCTTACATGGCCTAATCCTACTGTTGAGGACTGAGAAAATGGCACTCATTTCAAAGATTAAGGAATGGACACAAGAGATGAGAAATCTACTGTCTTTTTTTTAATAAAACTAAATGGGAGGTTACACATGAACAACAGAATACTGACAATGACAGCAGATTACATTCTATGTTTTGGTGGGTAAATATGCTAGCAGACACTAACTGCTTGTGTAGGAGAGGATAGACATAATCATGCTAGAATAATTTAAAAATGGCATGTCGGGGTCTACTTTGCTGCTTGATGGAAACTTTTACCTTCTTTTAAGCAAATGTGTATGAGAAATGCCATAGCTGTACTGAGGTTTTATTGCATTCTAAACTTAATACAGACTATTAAGTTGCAAAATATGTGTAACTTACTTGCTGATAACATAAGGCCTATTAAGTCTACAGACATCATGCTATAGTGTAAGTTAATGCAGTACAGAGATGAGCACATCTAAAGGACTATCAACAAGAAAAGACCAATGGACAATGAAAGTATATCAGCTGTAAGAAATCATACATATGTTACAAAATGCTTACTGAATTTGACTTGACTATTTTGCAAGACCAATTTAATACTCACATGACATGAAACCTGGTTACTTACTACCAAGTCTGATGGATAATAATGGAGTGATGTGCTATTTATAGATTGTGGGAAATAGTTGTTAAAATAAGCATTATAATATGCCTAAAAACTATACTATTTTAGGATGAAGCTAAGAGAATGAAAATATAATGCTTTGCAAGTACCCACTTTTGTTATATAAGGGATAATCTTCATCCAGGTATTTCAGAAATGGACAGCTGCAAAGGATATAGCAGAAAATGTGTGTTAACTACCTGGAGCTGATAGGTCGCATGGGGTTCATCATACCCCAAATACATGAATTTGCTCCCATTTATTGTGGGAAACTGTGACTTTACACACACATCTCTATTAATTATAAGTACTACCTCCCAGATTGCTGAACCTTGGAGAAGGGGTGAATGCCTCAAGGTATAACAGTCTTGGATGTGATAAATATTCCTGGATATTCTTACTTCTAGTCCCATTACTCCAGTGATTACAAATACAGTCCTCCCAATTTCAGCAGTCTTCTAAAAATGTTACCTTTTACAGGCAATGCATATTTTGTGGTTTGTTGGATGTAAAGTTATATTTCAAAAATGTTATGTAGTTTGAGTCCAAGCAAGTTATTTACAATTTCTGAAAGTGGAAAAAATCACAAAATAAAAAGACTAATAGATTGTTAAGGTGGCCACATTAGTAGCAGTAGGTCCCCTGGGGTATCTTCACGTACAGAGCTCCAGTGGACTGGATAGGGACACTACAGAAGCAGACATTCTATATTTCATTTATGAGTGTAACTTCTAGACTTGAGCAAAAATCTTGTATTTGAAGATGAAATACTACTTAAAGGAAAGAATAGAGTGCAAGGAACAAACCTGTTTCTGATTGTATGCTTTGTTATATTTGTTGTTAGATGTATAATATTTGTTTTTAATTTTGATCATAGACTACTTAATTTCTTATATAATGTTGAAAATATAAACAAATGTGGTAACAGCTTCTTCAAAAATCATCCTTCACTCATGTAGTACAGAGTCATACAAAAAAATGTATGACATTTAAACAAACATGATCACAGTTTCTTGTTCACAATATGCTCTGGCTAATTAAGCTTCATTTTACACAATGAAATTCAGTGTTATATACCTTACAATTGTCTAACTGTTGTGTTTGAGATGTAATATCTTACAAACAACACAACACAATACAAACTTATATTATTTATAAAATTACATAAAACTGTATATGTTCCTTCTTCTGGTGCAATACCAAATGTATCAGTAGCACAGCATACTGCTTTCAGTTTGTTTGCTTGTAAGAGATGATGACAGGGAAGGCAGTAAAGGAGACAGACAAGGAAATGTTTGTCATTCCTTTGATAAATCATGCACAGCATGGCAAAATGGGAGAAGATTAGGACCAATGAGGTGCTGAAATGACAGGGAAGATTCCAGGAACTCTTAGCTTGTTTTTCTCATCAAGTGGGCCCTAATTACATATTCCATAATGCAGCTAGTTCTAGTTTCAAACTGAAGCCAAGTAAGTCAGAACTGACAGAAAGCGAAGTGAGAAAATCAATCATAGAAAGCAATCATAAAGATAAAGGTGGTGATAAAAGCTTAGGGTACAGGATATGATCACAGCGAGAAGTAGAAGACATAGGAAGTTAAAATATATGCACACACAGGAAAGGAAGGCCATGTGCAGAACTGGCTGTTTTAGGAAAAGATGGGAGGCTGAGGAAAGATGAAGATTTTGAATTGATCAAAGAAGAAATGTTGGAAATCATAGAGGGAGCCTAGAATGACTTTCCAGAGGCCATGATGAATTATAAGATGACATGGCATATGGGTTCAAATAACATTTTTACAGATGTTAGAGCAATTGTAGAAAAAGTTCAGTTAGAAAGTAACTCACACAGACAGCCTGTGTTAAACAATATAACTTGCCTTTAAGTTTAGACACCCATAAATGATATTATGCATGTTTGAAAATCATTCATTTTCTATTTTTCTAATAATCACTTCATCCTAGTCAGGCAAACAGTATCTGGGACCTCTAGCCTTTAATTAACATGTGCATGATAAAGCACAAGAGCAAATGAAATATAACTCCATCACAGAGTGCACACGTACACACACATACACATATATAATAAACTATTTTACTTCCTATTCATCTGTTAACATGTCCTTGGATAAGGGATATGAGAAATCAGATGAAAATCTATGCAACCTCTTCATAAAAGGCACCACACCAAAGAACCAAAGCTGAGAATTTAGTGCATTGAAGCAAATGTCTAAGCTCTGCACCACTATTCTACCCACATGATATTTCATGCTATTATACTCATAGATTATTAAATTTAGTATGTTGAAAATTATAAACTTCTGAGTGAGTGACTCATCTGCAATACGTGTATATAACAAGCAAAAACAGTGAATAGACAAAACAAACAACAGAGCTAACAGTGTGTATGTGTGTGTGCGTACGTGCATGCATGTGAGTGTGTGTGTTTATGTCCATGGCTACATTTCTGTTACGAGTACGATAGTATACTGGACAGTTGCCATACTGGCATGCACCTCAACACAAAGCAGTCATTGTTGATTACTGGGAAGATGAGGTGCACCTGTCAAGGCAGCAAAATGCTGCTATGTAGGCACACTGATGTATCATTATGCATATATGTATGTTTGCACATCCGTTTGGTTTAATTGCCTTTTGATGTCATTTTCCATGAGTGTAGGTAGTCCAGGTAAGTACTTGTCCATCCTTACTAATACATTCTGACCCTACGCCTAACCCTATATCTTACTACAGTAAAAAAAAAATTTCCATTGCATTCCCATTATTCAAAGTGTGTCTGAATTTAGTTTCAGTGTTTGGATTAACCATTTACAAACATAAACTGTTTGTTTTCATTTTAAATCATTTTTTTTTTATTTTTTTTTTCAAAATACTAGCCTCAGTCACCTGTGTTTTGATACTTGTGCATTTCAATAAATCAACATACACATATATATATATATATATATATATATATATATATATATATATATATATATATCTATCTATATGGGTCTATTTCATATGATCAAAAGACCATTTGATCAAAACCCATATGATCGAAAGTTCATTTGATCGAAAACCAGTATTCAAAGCATAAAACTGGGATTTGTCCCCCTCCCCAATGTCGTACAACCCTGGAGTTGGTATATATAGTTGGAGGGAGGTGTGGGGGCACAGCCCCCCACATTGGGGGAGTGTGGGGGGCAAAGCACCCCATCCAGTTTCTTTTAAAAGAAGAAAATAAAAGAAGAAAATAAAACTAAAAGTACAGATTTTAAAGGAAAATAGGTGGGGGGGCTGCACCCGCCCCACACCCTCCTAACTATATATACCAACTCCAGGGTAGTACGATATTGGGGAGGGGGACAAATCTCAGTTTTATGCCTTGAATACTGGTTTTCGATCACATGAACATTCGATCATATGGTTTTCGATCAAATGGTCTTTCGATCATATGAAGTAGACCCATATATATATATATATATATATATATATATATATATATATATATATATATACATACATATATATATATATATATATATATACACATACATATATATATATATATATATATATATATATATACTTATATATATATACACATACACATTTATATATTTATACACACACACACACACACACACACACACACACACACACACACATATATATATATATATATATATATATATATATATATATAGTCATAAATTAACAGCATCCTACTTAAACTAGAACCAACCTTCTCAACCGTGATTACGTATATTGAACAGTTTTCTAGTGGATCCTGTGTGTAGATGGAAGAATCTGTGTCAATTGCTTTGAAACCACATAGAAAGAAAACTCTGGAACAACATAATTTATTCAAATCAACATTCTTTATTAGAATGCAGGCAGATGAGCATTGCCCTGAATAATTTACTGCTCATACAACTGCAGTTTATATAACAGAATTTGAGAGTTGTCCTGATCTCCATATCCACACATGGGGACATGCATTACAATGTAGGGTTTAATTGACATATACCAATTGATGATAAACTATTTTGGCAGCAAAAATGTGAAACTGAATTTTTAATGTTAAAACAAAACATTAAATGAATATAGAAATTAGGTATTATTTTTCCACAACACACACTATTATAAAGGCTATTTGTATACAGAGTATTTCAGAATCTGCTACGCTTTTACTGTGGCTTCTTTGGACCTGCCTACAAAAAGTGGTGATTATAACATTTCAATAAGTCAAAATCAAAGAAATAACTTTAAAAGGAGGCTTGGGATTATCCATGTATCACCAAGATTCTTTCACCTGTGAAGATAAATATCTTTTAGAACATATTTCTTTTCTGCTGATGTGGCTTAGCTGCAAGAAACAGCAGACTAATTGTGACAGTTAACTCTCAGAAACATGACAGATATGAAATAAAACAACCCACTACTGTGCAATAACTGTTACTGCAGTGTCAGGCTTGAATAATAAAACTATGATTGTTTCCTACTAGCCGTAAGGAAGAAGGGACAACTTTAAAATGATCTTACAATAAACTATGAGGCTTTATACAGCAGGTCACTTTAGGCAGCATAAAGTTACCACAAAATCCTTTCCAGATTAACACTATTTTAACTGTAGGTAACTGAGTTTGATCTTTCAGATTTTATGACGTTTCCTAGAAAATTATATCTGCCTGAAAAGTTTGGATTCAGTATGAGCATCAGAAGACAAATGTGACACAATGGCAGGCTTGACAGTTATGTTTCAAGCTATCAAAATATCAAACTCCTAGCATCTTCTCTGTCTTCTTGGTACAGAATCATCCTCACCCTTCGTTAAAGAACAAATACAGTGATCTTCATGAGCCCAGAGGTTAGGATTCTGAATACACAGTATATCCATTAAGTTAAGCATCACCAAAGCCAAAGATTTTTTCAATATTTATTCAATATGTTTACCACCTTCTTCTGTGCTAATGAGCCAGCTACTTCAGAACTAACATAGTCAAATGATACTTTAAATAACACAAGACATCAAGAGTGCTACTCAATTTGTCTTATAAGTACAAAAAGCA
Source organism: Protopterus annectens (assembly GCF_019279795.1). Taxonomy (NCBI): domain Eukaryota; kingdom Metazoa; phylum Chordata; order Ceratodontiformes; family Protopteridae; genus Protopterus; species Protopterus annectens. The sequence goes on along the minus strand of NC_056737.1, from coordinate 1,496,782,571 downwards.
GAGAGATCTCATTCAACAATGTGATACTAAGAATTCAGCACAATATGCTACACAGTATCATATGAACATTAACCATGTTTATAGGTATAGACTACTTTGTGTTATTCTTCTTATATGGTAGAATGCAGTAGTGCTTATTCCACAAGTCATTCTAATAATCTGAAATGTAATGGAATACTTGAATGCAGGGCAGGCTGCACCCCCAAATACTTTTTTTATTCTTAGCTTACAGCAGGCAGAGCTGGTTTACAGGAAAAGCTCACTCAGACTCTGCCATGACTTGTTGTGAGGGAAAGGTTAGTTTGTATTCTTTTATTGCCTCCTTCATTTTGCATATTGTGATTTATTTTCTTTACATTGTATTTTACTTGTATTCTGCTTCTGATTCATATTTAAACTAGGAAAGAGACCACAGCTGTGTCTGTTGTGAGTCACACAAAAATTAAAACAAGCCAGTTAGTTAATTTCTTGTGAACTGGTGGAGCTAGGAGATAAACCTTCTATTTATGGGGTAAAATAAAACATTTCAAGGCTTTACTGGAAAAGTTTACCCAGACTCTGCCACAACTTGCTCTGAGGGAAAGGTTATCTTGTTTTTGCTTTCTTGTATTTTACATTGTTTAATTGCCTTCTTATATTTTGCATATTACAATTTATTTTCTTTACATTGTGTTTTATTTGTATTCTGCTTTAATTACATATTTAAACTAGGAGAGAGACCACAGCTGTGTCTCTTGTGAGTCACACAGAAATTATTTTTTTTACCCATCCTCCTACCCAGGTAGTGTTCTGTTTTTAAACTCAACTGCCTTTCTGGTTACCTGTTCATTATGTTAATTTGATCACATATCTTTCTCCCTCTTCTCTTGTATTTGCTATTGTGAGCAAGCACATTACCATTTTGTAAAATCACTCCCTTTTGACTATTTAATTTTATTAGCCACCCCAATGTATTCCATAGAATTGGAATACAAAGTGCCCACCCCCTTTCAAATCTATCTTGCTCTTAAAATTCATGGTTCTCCACTTAGATAGCTAAAGCTTAAGTTACCCAATTTTTCATATATAACTACTTTGTACACACTGCAGCTCTTAGAATATTAACCCATTGATTCCATCTAAACCTTAAAATTTGCAACATCAGAATAGTACTCCAAGACCAGCAATTAGTGGAGAGCCCTAATTCTGCATCTCAGTAGTCATCTTAGGATTAGTGCTTCTGTTTTGTTCCTGGTGAGAGAAGGAGCAGAGTGACACTTCCTGTAGACTGCTGATCACTGGAAAGCCTAATAACTGCTTCACAGGTGTGAGCTTGAAATTTTTGCTTATATTTTGCTCATGGTGCAGTAGTCAGAGAAGGCACTAAGGTCAAAAGAGACCAGGCTGAAGACCTGAAAGTTGACTGGAGAGAAAGTACAACAGTTAAAGGAATTGGTCAGGGCTCTAGCACCCCAAAAAGAGGAGGAAATAGGTTTAATTGAAGAAGAATGGCAGCTCCTAAAAAAATGCATGTGCTAGGACTACAGAAAAGATATGTGGCCCAGCCAGGTAAGGAAATAAGGTACATAAGGAATGCTGGTGGTGGAATGCAAAAGTCCAGGAAGTCAGCAAAAGAAAGAAGGAGTGTAGGAAGGAGTGGGAGATAGAAAAGACTGACCAAACTAGGAAGGGCTACTGGTTGGCGAGCAAAGAAGCTAAGAAAGAAATTGCAATAGTAAAGAATAGGGCATTGGAGGCACTCTACCAACTTCTGGAAAGTGACTCAGTAAGTGGCACAAAGAAACTGTGTCAGGTTGCAAGGCAAAGACAGAAAGATAAACAAGATAGTCAGACACCCTTCATAAGAGATGGCAGCAACAACCTACTCATCAGTCCACAGGGCATCAAAGGCAGATGGAAGGAGTACTTCCAGCAGTTTTTGAATGAAGAAAACCTCATAGAAGCTGTACTTCCCCAGAAAAAGCCTACGATAAGAGAAGACTAGGAGCCCATCCTAGAAGAAGTAAGAACAGCACTAAGGAAAATGAAGTCAGGGAAAGTAGCAGGCTCAGATGAGGTCACAGCAGATACTATAAAGATGCTGGGTGAGATAGGGGAGAAATGGCTCCTGAGGGCACTAATGGCAGTGTGAAGAGAAAGGCGTATCCCAGATGACTGGAGAATAAGCATACTTGTGCTAGTGTACAAGAACAAAGGGGACGTCCACAACTGTGGGCAGCACAGAAGCATCAAACTTCTATCACATTGCATGAAAGTTCTTATACGCACACAAGAAATACCCTAAGCACCACCAAATGCACTCTTTCAAAACAACACCCACATCAACACATACAGCTACAGCTTATGGAGCCTCTACCTCTACACCCTAAGGCAAGTCACTACACAATTCAACATTCTAGTCATTGGAGACTCCATTGAGAGACACACCGATGTCCCTCCCACTAGGTTGATTAAGGAGAAAGTTATAGTCAGATGCTTATCAGGGGCTAGGATCCACCACATTACACATGCGCTCAGGTCATTGGATCACAATTACCAATATGATTCAGTCATAGTCCTTGTGGGAGTAAATGATCTGAAACATACCTCCCTAGACTATATGAAGAGAGACATCTTAGAACTCTTGGAATATGTGTCTCAGGCTTCTATGAGCCTAACATTGAGCAGCATTTTACCTTCTCCAAGGATGATGCCACAATACAAACAGAAGTTGATTGACTTTAATAATTGGCTTAGTTTCTGGTGTCATTCTAAGGGGGTGCAATATTTGTCAGCATGGAAGGAGATGGTCAACAGACCACATTGATTTTCCAGGGATGGTCTGCACCTCTCCTAGCTTTTTAAATATTAGCTAAAATATTGTCTTCCCCCACAGTGCCTTTTTTAGGCAATGCCAAATGGAAAGTACTTCCGACATAGCAAATCAGAACCAAGGAAATCTAAAGATATTATGGCTCAATGCTAGGGGACTAAACAAAACACTCCACTCCCTGGAAGCTCTCTTTACCCTAGAGAATGCTGATGTCTGTGTGGCCTCTGAGATGTGGTTGAAAGCTTCAAACAGCACACCAACAGTACAGGGTTATGATGCCTTCCTCACATTTAGACCAGCTACTTCACAGTGGACAAGGTGGAGGTGTTGCTCTTTACATCAAAAATAAATATACTTCAAGGCTGGTCAAACAGGACAATGCACTTGAGCTGCTCCATGTTCAAATCACCATAGGTAAAATCCAGTACCACTTCCTTGCAAGCTATAGGTCCCCCTCTATGATCCAGGAAACCCATACCATGTATTTATTCTTATTAGAAACACTATCCATCCAACCCAATACCATATTCATGTGTGACTTTAATTACTCCACAGTTAGCTGGGAATCCTATACAACATCAAATGTAAATGCACAGAGATTCCTGGATTTTGTAAACACAAACTCCCTGGGCCATATAGTAAATACACCAACCAGGAGTGCAACCATACTGTATCTGGTCGTCACTAATATGGGAGAATGCTGCATACTCTCTACTGTAATGCCTTCCCTGGTAAGGTCAGAACACAAAATGGTCTCCTTTGAAGTAAAAATAAAACCTGGACCCTCAGTTAAACTGTGAATATTCAGGAACTATCCTAAGGCTAGCCTCCTGCTATTAAGTGAGAACCTGGCAAAATGTCAAGCCCCTATAAACCCTGAGAACACTTCAGCCTATGCTGAACTGTTCACAGAAACCCTGTACATGCATGTTAATAGCAGCATAGAAGCAGCTGTATCTACCAGGAAGAAGTAAAGAAATAACTTAAAAAAACAAGCCACCCTGATGGAATCACAAAATCAACTGGATGTATACAAGAGGAAGAAATTCATGGCAAAAATTAGGAGGTGCAGCACCCAGCAGGGTAAAAGCATTCTAATTAAACTAAACAAACAACTCAGAGGACAAATTAAAGTTTACCAAAGCCAAATTTGAGGTAAGCTTGGCCTCTCAGGACAAGGATAACCACAAAGCATTCTTTAGCTATGTCCACAACCTCAAAGGCAATACACAATTGTGTGCAGAGTTCATTGTAAATGGAGCCACCTATACTGAGCTAGAAGATATAGCAAAACTCCTGGCTGATAAATTCAGATCCAACTTTACTCCTTTCTCCCCCTCAATCTTCCCTCAGGAAATATCATCAGATATAACTCCCCCTACTATCACTAGGAAACAGGTCCTTATTGCTCACTCTAAGACCAAGGACAATGCATCAATGGGCCCAGACAACATCCCATGATTCTTTCTAAACAGCATGATAAATGACCAATCAGGGCCTCTAGAACTACTATTTAACTGTAACCTCCAAACAGGTTTTGTGCCTCATGAATGGAGAAAGGCTGTATTTACAATGAGTTCTGCACTCAATTGTGTATTGCCTTTGAGGATGTGGACATAGCTAAAGAATGCTTTTTGGTTATCCTTGGCCTGGGAGGCCAAACTTACCTCAGATTTGGTTTTGGTAGATTTCATTTGTCCTCTGAGTTGTTTGTTTAGTTTAATGATAGTGCTTTTATCCTGCTGGATGCTGCATCTCCTAATTTTTGCCATGATTTTCTTCCTCCTGTTATACATCCAATTGATTTTGTGATTCCACCATAGTGGCTTGTTTTTTTTTTTTTTTTTTTTTGAGTTAGTTCTGTATTTTTTCCTGGTGGGTACAGTTGCCTCTATACAGCTATTAACATGCTTGTACAGTGCTTCTGTGAAATGTTCTACATAGGCAGAAGTGTTCTCAGGTTTACAGGGGCTTGAAATTTTGCCAGGTTCGCACTTAATAGCAGGAGGTTAGCCTTAGAATAGTTCCTGAATATTTCTGGTTTAGCCGGAGGTCCAGGTTTTATTTTTACTTCAAAAGAGACCATTTTGTGGTCTGACATTACCAGGGAAAGCATTACAGTAGGGGTGTGCAGCACTCTCCCATATTAGTGAGGACCAGATCCAGTATGGTTGCACCACTAGTTGGTGTATTGACGACCTGGTCCAGAATTTTGTGTTTACAAAATCCAGGAATCTCTGTGCATATATGTTTGATGCCATATAGTATTCACAGTTAATAGTGGAGTAATTAAAGTCACCCATGAATATGGTATTGGGTTGGATGGTTAGTGTTTCTAATAAGTTTAAATACAGGGTATGGGTTACCTGTGTCACAGAGGGGGACCTATAGCTTGCAAGGAAGTGGTACTGGATTTTACCTGTAGTGATTTGAACATGGAGCAGCTCAGCATTGTCCTGTTTGACCAGCCTTGAAGAATATTAATTTTAGAAGTAAATAGAGACACCTCCACCTTTAATCCTTGCCTGTGAATTAGTTGGTCTAAATGTGTGAAAAACATTTTAACCCTGCACTATTGGTGTGCTGTCCATGGCTTTAAACCACGTCTCTGAGACCACACAAACATCAGCATTCTCTAGGGTAAAGAGAGTTTCCAGGGAGTGGAGTTTTTGTTTAGGCTCCTAGCATTGAGCAGTAATACCTTTAGATGTTCTTGGTTTTGATTTGCTATGTTGGAAGTGCATTCAGTTTGGCATTGCCTAAAAAGGCACTATGGGGGAAAGACAATGTTTTAGCTAATATTCGAAAGCCTAGAGAGGAGAGGTGCAGACCATCCCTGGCAAGCAGCATGGTCTGTTGACTATCTCCGTCCATGCTGACAAATATTGCACCCCCTTAGAATGATACCAAAAACTAAGCCAACTATTAAAGTCAATCATCTTTTGTTGTAATGTGGCGTCATCCTTGGAGAAGGTAAAATGCAGATCAGTGCTAGGCTCATACCAGCTTGAGACACATATTGCGAAAGTTCTATGATGTCTCCCTTCACATAGTCTAGGGTGGTACGTCTCAGGTTATTTGCTCCCACATGGACTATGACTGAGTCATATTGGTAATTGTGATCCAATGACCTGAGTGCATGTGTAATGTGGTGGATCCTAGCCCCTGATTAGCAACTGACCATAACTTTCTCCTTACTCAGGTGAGAGGGGCAACTGTGTGTCTCACAATGAAGTCTACAATGACTAGAATGTTGGATTGCGTCTTGACTTGCCTTATGGGTTCCATGAGATGTAGCCCTATGTGTTGATATAGGTGTTGTTTTGAAAGAGTGGGTTTGGTGCTGCTGAGGGTATTTCTTATGTGTACTTTGTCTAGCAGGTATTTTTGGTTTAGGAAGGTTACATGTAAGTGCCTCAGTATATGTGTGTCTATATATCTGCTTTGAATTGTGCATGATGGGTGCAGCATGTGTATATGTGTGTCTATATATCTGCTTTGAATTGTGCATGATGGGTGCAGCATGTGTACTAAAGACAACCTTATTGACATTAGGAGCACTTTTATGTGAGAGTTTTGCCTCCAGTGACACTGTGTAAATACATCTCTTACATACCATATCAGCTTGTTTGAGAATTAACTGGTTGTCATTAAACATCATGCAATTTTTACATTGCCTCAGGATGCCCATATCCTCCAAGCTGGTAACGGACACAGTAGGAAAGTTCATATCCATGGCAACAGACCCTTTTGTTATTGATTACACTGTCGGAGTGAGAATATCAGTCATTGTCAGGAGTATACGGTTTGCAACTATGTGGCAGTGCTTGTCACCACAAACTAGTTGTCCCTGTGTGCAATTAGATATTGGAGAAATTTCAATTGCGTGTTTCCAGGAAAAATGTCACTCAAGGTGTCTGAGTCTGTACAGAGTATTGCCAAACACTGGAGGGGAAAATTTAAGGATGAAATATTTAGGGAGATATTCTGAATTTAGAAATAAATCAAGCAGTACTTACTGAAAACAAAGACTTAGCTTGTCAAGAATGATGAAAAGAGGGAAGTCACATGACTGGCTACCACTAATGCTGGTCTCACCACAGCTTCACTCTGGTGGGAAACAATACTCTTTTGCTTCTTCTCTCACCAGAAGCAAAATTTTAGCACCAATCCCAAGAAGAGAAGCAGGCCACAGCCTTTTTGGTGATCCACAGTCTTGTCCCGGATGATGCAAGGGTCTGTAGGCTTATAGCTTTTTTCTGCTAGATGGCTTGAATAGCAACCATACCAATCAGGTATGTTAAGCACAGACACTCCTTCTCCAACCAGAAAGAGTCAGGGATCAATGCACTCTGCTCCTACTTTTACCAGCATCAGAATATAAGCACAGATTCCAAGCTGTCAACTATAAAGCAGTTTATTAGGCTTTCTGGTGATCAGCAGTCTTCAGGAAATAATGTCACTGTGCTCTTTCTCTCACCAGGAGAAAAACAGAATCACTAATCCCAAGATGACAACTGAGAGGCAGAATGTGGACTCTCCAATAACTGGTGGTCTTGCAATAGATGCTTAAAGGTAAAATGAAAAAAAAAATGTTTATCCTAAACACTGCAATGTGCACTAAGTAGTTAGATATGAAAGTGGGTAACTTGTCTAAAAAGTTAAGTTTTAGTGGAGAGCCACTGTTTTAAAAGAGAAAGATAGATTTAAAGAGGGTGGGCACTTTTGTATTCTGGTACTATTGAATACAGTAGGATGGCAAATACATTTAAATAGTTGAAGGGGAGTGATTTCACAAAATGATAATGTTGTGCTTACTCACACAAGCCAGTAAAAGCAGAGAGGAAATGAGATATATGGTCAAATTAACATAAGGGGCAGGCAACTAGAAAGACAGTGGTGTTTAAGAACACAACAGTAACAGTGTGGGAGGGTGGGAGAAATTTCTGTCTGACTCAGAAGAGACAGAGCTGTGGTCTCTTTTCAAGTTTTAATATGCAGTTAAAAGCAGAATAAAGGTAAAACACAATGTAAAGAAAACATATCACAATATATAAAATAGAAAAGGTCAATAAAGTAATACAAAATACAAAAAATAAAAAGCAAACTAACCTTTCCCTCACAGCAAACTGTCACAGACTCTGGGTGAGCCTTTTCAGTAAAGCTCTGAAATGCCAAATCTATGCTAATCAGTACATAAAACAGTCTTAGGCAGATACAAAATAGTGTCTTCTTTTAACACAGAAAGTATGCAGTGACTTGGAAATGACCTTCAAGTATATTTGAGTAAGGGTAGATGTTCATGTTACATCCTTATTGCAGTAAACAGGATACACTCTTTGCCTGACACCTCTAACAGAAAGATTAATCTTTTACCTGGAGAGGCAAATGAGGCTCTGTGTAAATGGTACTATTAATACACTTGAAAATGTTATTCAGACTTTAATATTGCTGAAAATAATTTTAAAAGGTGCAGTAGTTTCAAACACCTCCTACAGCTGCATTACTGGATTACCATAAATCAAGCAACATTGCCTTTGATTTTTTAAAGTAATGTGGCTACTCAAACATTACAGCTAAAATTGTATTTAGCACCTTAGCTTTAACTTTAAGTTAATACTGACTTTTGTATACCTCTTGAAAGAACTGACAATCAAACCAATTGCAGGAAATGTGAGGCTTAGTGTAGCAGTTTTAAAAATCTCATGACATTTTCTGTCATATATTAACAAGTACATTTGGAGCCTTCTTCAAGCTATCCCCACAGCATGAAATTATTTTTATATCACTCACTATGAGGTAACTTTCTGAAATAACCTCAAGTTATCACATTAAGGTTATAAAGCATACTGCATAATGTATTTTTCTTATAGTGTATTTGCCCTAACGAAGTAGGCATTAGATCAAGATGTTGCTTATGAAGGACTTACTAGCATTATGTGCATGTTTGAAACTACAGTGTTATAGGTTCATAGAGGAGATTCTACACATACACTCATGGATACTAGATCAAAGTCAGTTTCCCAATCACCTCATAGCATTGTCTGGTTAAGTAGCTTGCTCACAGTCACGTAGAAGGCAAATGGAGGTATAGAGGGAATCAAAAGCTACACTACAGGATGAAACTCATGAGCAGTTCACAACCTTAATTTTCTGCACTAACTGCTCTACAAGAAAATCCACCATTATTATGTATCAAATAATATAGATGTTTTTCCTTCTTAATTTTAATTAGGCCATAAATGAAAAGTAGTCCAGTTCATTGATATGATGGTATAAATAAACAAAATATAATAATTTTCTTGCTGCCTTTGTTTAAAGAGTGGATTTTTCCTGTTTACCAAACTCTAGCAGAAAATGTTATCACTTCTGGTATGCATTATTTTATTTAACACTTTTGAAAATGGAAGGAAATAACCATCAGGCATAAATTCTCATACTGCTGCCACAAAAAATAAAATAAAATAAATGCCAATAAAAATCAATAGGAAATACACAGCTATGTTTTTCTATTATATCCATTATTCTCAAAGATAACAGGGTCTGGTGAAAATTCAAAGCATTCTATTTAATTATTTGTTAACATGTTACAAGTTGTTAAGTGTGCTGCCTGTTACATACCACCATTTTTAGTACACTTCATTCAGCCTCAACTCTGTTATTTGAAGAAGTATTCAATGCAATGTGCTTGAGTGACTCTAGAGCTCTGTTGTTTTTAGAATTACAGAGCAGTAAATAAAGGCAAGATATTTCATATGGGGCCAATTTTGTGAAGCTATAAACTACCTCCACTGTTTTTACCTAAGGCATGTTATTTGATCAATAAGCAATCTTTCCCTGTTTTATGCCTCTTTTTTTTCTTTACAGAGACACACTGTACTCTGAACACAATGAACAGATCTCACAGCCTTCTTTTTCTACAGCAGGAGTTTTCATAACAAGTCATGTCTGAGATGTGCCATATGACAGTGGTCTTAATTTTATAAGTTTATTTGGTCAGTTTAGGGCAATTATTAATTGAGTCTGTACTACTTAGAGCAGAATGAGATACAATGTCGACGGCTAGTTATATCCAGTAAACTATATAAAAAACTGATATAAAGTCAGGAAGGAAATTTTTACATTACAAATATGATTCAATGCAAGAAGACAATTTTCTTTTCTAGAGGCCTCTTAAGAGGTTTTGTAACTTAAACAGATGAAATAAAAAAATCAATCACTACCAGAAAGAATTAATCACTTTATGTAAAATACATTTTTTGGTGGAATTCAAGCTCTATACATTTTCCCAATCTCTAACAAGCCAGGGATTTTTGTTACGTGCATCCTTAGACTTATTACAAATATCTCTCAGTTCTAATACCTCAGGGGCTTTAAGATGTCACATAGAAACAGATTTTTTAGATTTGGATTTAATAGATAATTAGTGAGATACAGCCACCATTACACATTTACTGTTATTTGTTGCAATTCTGATGTTGTTATTGTTTTGTCAGTCCTGCTGTGCCTAGCCACTGCATGCGAATAAGTATGAGCCTGAAAAGGAAGTGCATCATGGAAATGGCAGACTTCACCGCAGTGACCTTCTCTGATAAACGTGAACTTTTGCCCAGCACCTGGCCAGTGTGCCGCTATACAGGAAATCTGTCTGTGCACGTGATGTCCTTCAGTCATCTCTTCATGTGCTCGTTCTCCCTGCAACTCATTTATATCTAGCCTTCTTGGGTTGTTCTTGGATCATATAAATTCAACTCAATATGACTCAAAAAAGAATCTTTCAGCAGAAATTTGCATCCATATTAACTTAGTTCATAGATACAGACTGTTGTCAAAAATGGAATAACCTAAATGGTTTGCCATTGCCAGTGCTTGCTGAAGGTGAAATTGCTTGAGTGTCAATAGCATGCAGGAAAAAAAGACAAATGAAATACCCCAAGTGCTGCTTCTATGTAGGAAATCATTGCCAGTGCTGTCTGTAAGTGTACCCCCATAACAGTTCACTTGTTTGGGGAGATTTCAACTTTTTTTGAGTGGACAAGAACATGTATCTGGTATATGTATATGTATATGTATATATATATATGTATATATATATATATATATATATATATATATATATATATATATATATATATATAAGTTCATATGTGGTTACTGGGTTATTGACCCAGTGGTCTTTATAAGCCTAACCGTGTGTACCCAATATAATACTAGAAAAAAAACAATATAAAGGATCTTGCCTAAACTCTGTATCTTAGTAAGCAATAACTGCCCATATCTAGGAGAGTCATGGGTGAAATCCCTGTCAGGAATTTACGTTTTCCCATCCAGTTATCCACACTATGCTTACACATGGTCATGGGGGATAGAGGAGCTTTGTTTGATGTGAATTGGTTGCCTACTCCAGAGGAGTAGCACCCTCTGAGAGACAAATTTGTCTCTCCAGCAAGTCCTATTTATGCCACAGGCCAGGATAAGGTTCCTGGAGCGGGTGACCCTTGTCCCATTTGACTTGCAGATGTGCAGCATTTTCATTAGGTTTGGATCTGAGATTGCTCTGTAGACCAGGCACAAGTCTTCTCTAAGTAGTCTGTACACTGAGTACAGTGACAGTGACTTCAGTCTGTCAAAGTATGGCATGTCCTGGAGACCCTTAATTTTCTTGGTTAAAAATCTCTGAGGTCTCTCAAGTTGGTCCAGGTACCTGGTAAGGTACATGCCAAAGGAAGCACTGTACTGAATTATTAGCCTGATGAGGGTGGAGTACAGGAGTATTTTGATCTCTTTTGCTCTTGAGGCAATGCCTTGGCTAATGAGGTGTGCAATGTAGAATGCTTTCCTTACCCCAGTAGACACATGGTGGTCAAGGTTTAGGCTACAGCCAACTTGTGTTCCAAAGTCTCTCACTACTGAGTTGTTACTTAGGGTATTACTATTTATATGATAGTCTGCAGGGATATCGTTTTTACCAAAGGGGCTGATAATGCAATTTTTAGCTTTTAGTTTGAGTCCATGGCTTCAGCACCAATCATTGGTTTGTGTAAGTCCCACTTATACTGACATCATTTGGGGATTTACTGATTGCACCTAATTTGTAGTCGTCAGCAAACTTACTCAGCCACAGCCCCTCTGTTTTGACCCAAACTTCTGATAAGTATATTCCAAACAAGTTTGGGGGGTGTCACGGGCTTGACACCCTGAAAAAATAACTAAAAAATATTTTTTTAACCCTTTTAATTTTTGGGCATCTTTTTCCATCTTTTCAACAGGTTGACTTTTAGGGTGGTGGTGTTTCATAGTAGAACCATTATAAATTTCATAATCACTTTATGAGGCTGGTTGCTCCTAGAAGGACAAGATGCACACTGTATGCATTTAAAAAACAGAAATAAAAGCTACTGACCTCTTTTCACACAAAATCCATCTTTACCACAGTTATTTCAAACTAAAATATAAAGTACATGAGGAATATGAAAAACAAAACTAATGGTTTTGTTTATATTTTTGTGGTGAATGTACCTCACCAAGCTTTCTAATGAAGATGTTAAGTTGAAATATTATAGTAGAAATATGTGATTTTGTCTTTACATGAACAACCTCTTACTCCTATGTGTTGTTGTTGTGTCTTTCGGCTTATTAGGGGTCGCCACAGCGGAACTCCGGTCCGCTAATGTTTGGTAGTGGATTTTTATGTGCTGAGTTACCAGCCCTGATGCACAACCTTCAACGAAGGCATGCTCATTCACACATGTCTCAACACAGAAGACGCTCTAGCTGAGAATCGAACGGGACAACGTCTTGCTGTGAGGTGACAACGCTCTTACTCCTATGTGTATATTCCACTATTACTCCCTATGGTATACCTTTCCCCCAATATTACCCAATATGTGCCCAAAATTCCACCCCACTATTACTCCCTACGTGCACAGACTTATCTTCCCCATTACTCCCTATGTGCACAGGGGTCTACTTCAAAATTTCAAAGTTTCAAAATGTTGACTTTCTTATGGTCGAGACAATAAGATCGAAGTTTTGAACCTTCGAACCATTTAAATGGAGATTGCTGTACAGTGTGGAATGGTGTATTTCCCATTTTCCTTGCAGCAGTGCGATCTCAGAGTTGGTATATTTAATTAGCAGGGAGTGCAGGGGGCTTGCTTCCCCCTGCAAAAATGTAAAAGAAAATATTTTTTTTAATTTAAATTTCAAAGTTTCAAAACATCAATCGTATGGTCTGGATCATAAGAAAGTCGACGTTTTGAAATTTCAAAATTTAGAAGTACACCCGTGCAGAGACGTCTTCCCCACCATTACTCAGTATGTGCACAGACATCTCCCCCATTATTACTCCCTATGTGTGTATACTTCTCCCCCACCATTACACCCTATGTGCACAGATTTTTTTCCCCACCGATACTCCCTATGTACAGACTTCTCCCCATTATTACTCCCTATGTGCACAGACTTCTTTCCCACCATTACTACCTATGTGTGTAGACTTCCACCAATTACTCCCATTATGTATAACCCACTCTCAATATAGAGGGTCTATATCATATGAACGAATCGCACAAATTGCGAACGCTCATAATATCGAAAGTACCAGACCTCGAATTTCCTATTGTGGGGGGCTGTGCCCCCACACCCCCCACTAAACATATATTCCAACTCCGAGCTTGCACTACAGTGAGGAAAGGGCAAATATCCCATTCTTCAGAGTACCGCGATCTCAGAAAAAGCACTTCGAAGTCCGGTACGTTCGACATTATGAGCGTTTGCAATTTGTGCGATTTGCTCATATGATATAGACCCCAATAGAGATACTCATCCTATTATTGTCAAATATCATGTCCTTCCCTGAAATAATGTTTAACGCTTATGTGTATATGATGTCCTATATACAATCACTATGAACTTCTAGCTTCAGTCTGATAACAATAAAATGCAATAAGAATGCATTTAAGCACATATAAAGTCCTACATATGTTCATAGGTTCATAAGTTGGTACTAGGCTATCGGCCCTAGGGCCTACACAAGCCTAGTCATAATTTCCTAGATATTTCTTCCCACAATATTTACTTCCCTGGACCCCTGTCTAGCAGGGCGACTGACATAATCCCCGAGGTGAATTTCCTATCTCCCATCCAATTGTCAAGGTTCCTTTTGAAGAGGGCCAATGAGGCGTTCTGCATGACATGCATGGGCAGTCTGTTCCAGAGTCTGGGGAATCTCTTTATACTTCTAAATGCACTTGTATCACACCAAAATGCAGTGTACATTTTCATAGTATATAACTGAAAAAAAATTAACATATGTAGCAAAGAAAAAAAATAGGGCAGGGCTGAAAAACACCCTTGGACCACTCCACTTACACAAAAGCAAACAAGTAGACAAAAATAGATAAGTAACTAAATGACAGTAGTTTAACTGCATTCATTAACTGCTGCTCTTGACTGAAAATATCTTACTGGCAAAAATACAACCTACTGATTAAGACAGTAAACATTCTACAGCAAATAGATATATGATTCAACCATAAAGACTCTGGCAAAACACAGAAATGCAAGTAGAAGTATTATTTAAAAGTCTTTCTTTAGCAGGGCATCACAGGAGATAAGCAAATTAGCCCACTGGCCTATGAATGCACAATGAAACAAGTCTTAAATAATGCATTCAGTCCAACAACTCAATTTCCAGGAAACTAAATAACTCTTAAATAATGCATTCAGTCCACCAACTCTATCTCCAGGAAACTAAAGATTAATGTTATCACATTGTGAAAAACTGAAATGTTAAAATTTTAAAATAATCATTTTCAGTTTATTGCCATGGTGAATAGAGTTTTTGTACAGTATTCACATTATAACGTGAGATTCCAACTGTCGCTAGTGCACATAAAGTGCACATACTTTGTCAAAGTAAAGTTACCTGAGTGAGCAGCTCATGTGTTCTTTAGTTGTTCATTGAATTTGCAAGAAATACCTACTACAAAAGGAACAACATAGCACAATGTTCTCTGAAAGAAATAGATACTTTGGACTTTAGGATATTATTCAAAAAGCTGTGCTTCTCATTGTAAATTGTATCTCATACATTAAGAAAAGGAAAGTAGCCTGCATAGATTAGAAGGAGCAGGGAGGGAGTAGTCTTTGGCATGCAAATCAGCAAAGCATATACAGTACCATTATGAAATTGTAATCCTGGTTACATTATAAGGGCTTGTATTATGAGAGAATGGTATTGTGCTGAGTTCAAAAAAAATAATAATAAAATAAAATAAAATAAAACACAACTAGATGCTAGTGTGGTGCACAGGCAATATATTTCAACCTTAAAAAATCCCTAATCAAAAACAACTTTAGGAACTGCCCTGGAAAAGTGATTCAGTCAACAGGCTAGTCCAAATAATGCAAATGTGTCTTATGACAGTAGCAAGAACTCAGATTTGCATAGCAGGCGGCAGTGTTAGATGATTAACATGGCTTTTTCTCTGCGTAGCTAAGTATCTGCATCTACCTCAGAAATGCTCATAACACTGTGCAGTGCAATGCATCTGCTCCACAACTGCTCAGCACAACATGGCCTTTGAATGGCTCTCCACTTCTAGGTATCTTTGCTGAACTGGACATTTTGTCCATTGACCTTTGCCTTTCATCCCCTCTCTCTTAGAATTGGATATGTTGCCCTCCAGCCTGTGATTTCAGTGACTCTGGACTTGGATCATTCACCATAACATTTTTCCTGCGGATCTCTTTTGGCCCAGTCCTTCTTGCTTTATCTTCTCAATACTGCCTCCTATTAGTTTCATGTTGCTGTTAATCTCACTCCTTTTTCATAGTCACTACTTGGTTCCTTTGATTTGATCCTACTTTTGTAAAAGTTTCATGCATTCCATTTCAGTTGAACATAAGACTGGTGTTTTCATAATTTATCTATCTATCTATCTATCTATCTATCTATCTATCTATCTATCTATCTATCTATCTATCTATCTGTCTATCTATCTATCTGTCTATCTGTCTCTCTGTCTGTCTATCTATCTGTCTGTCCTTAGGTTGTCCATCAGGGCTAGTAGCCTCTTTTCAGGGGAGACTCAATGTGGTATTTATACCAATTATTTCTTTCTCCACTTTCCACGTTTCATTCAGGGAAACCATAACACTTTTGCTCACTGCTTCAAAGAGGAAGCTTTATTTTATATGAAAATAAAAACATTATGAAATATGATGTATCATAGAAAAGGCCATGGAACAGCAGTATACCTATTTGTACACACACAGTATACCTTGATCTGGTTAAGGCCTTTGATGCCATGCCACACTCAGACATTACAGACAGACTAATCTAACTAAACATAAGTCCATATGATACCTACTCAACTGCATCAAATCAAGACCAGGGGCACTATCTTCATCAAACAATTTGCCACTGGCACCCACAGGGCTTTGTACTAGAGATATTCCATTATGTCCTTATTCTCCAATGTCTAAGTTTATGTAGGGATCTCTGTCTGATAAAGTCAGTAAATAACTTTAAACTTATATCCTATAAGAGGATCTAACACATACAAATACATGATGCCAGTACCATTTCTATGGCTAAATGCAAGAAACGTGCAGTACTGCATCCTTTGAAAAACATGAGCACCATACTACTCACATGTAGAGGACATCCTCTCAAAATCAGTATGGTGAATGATGACCTGGAAGCTTTCATAAATGATAAGCTCTCCTTCAACCACCATGTCCCTGTGGTCATTAGGAAATCCTTCCACCTAACACAGTTGATTAACAATGGTATATGTTCTAAATCCTCTATTAAGAGGCCCATAACTGAATTTAATTCTCTCTGCAACACACATCTGGCCAACCACATGTTCCAGCTTGAAGGATCCTAGTGTTTCATTACTAATGAAATCAGGATCCTAAGCCAGTGTCAGAGCCACAGTCAGGTCAATTGGCACCCTGATTAGTCCTCAGAATACCACCAGCCCCATCAAATCAGAGAGTTGCTACAGTTAAGCAACTAAACACATTAATTTAAACAGCTGGAGTATTAGCTATGGCTGTTCAAATGAATCCCAGTACTAAGCATAGCTGACCATACCTCCAAACAGTTTGCTTCTGGGGAAGTCACATTACGGTATTTTTGGTGTCATGTATTCTCCTACATGGTGAATTCTGCCTAGCTTAGAACACCTCATATAACCCTGTTTGTAATACTGCAAACACCAATTCTAGAGAGCTAGTCTTCTTCTGCAACATAAACAGGACCTTCTGGTAAGATAGATACCAGTACCAAACAATTATTACCCATTGCAATAGACTCCTCCATATTAAACAAAGATGTCCCATAATCTTCGATAAAAACAGAATCGATTATTGGATAGGAAATCACCAATACAACCCTGGGCAGACCCCTTTAACCATTACTGGAAAGGATAACATGTAATGGCTATTTCTTTGTCTAGGCCTCAATTTATTCATATAGTTTCAACTGTCTAATAATAAGCTATGAGCCTATGAATTCTGTAGGCAGGCTCTTGAGAGAAATAAAATGAAAAATTACCACAACAAAACATCCTTGCAACAGCAGTTTCATTTTTGCAGTCATCTGTTTCTGTGAGCAGCACAGAGTTGACTAGATTGCTTACATATCGATTTTACTGCCTCCTGTGATACCAGCTACTGTGTTATCCAGATCACTGTTGTTGAAAAACTCATGTAAACATTACAGTCTTAAAATATTCAAAATGACAAGCTTTTAACTCTTGATAATGTTCCAAAAGATTTTACTATCAACTGTAAGTTGCACATTGTTTTAGTTATGAAAGGCATCTTGTACCCTAAGGCGTTTGTCTATGACTTCAATTATATTTTGTCCAGACGTATGCTTTTTTCATATCAGTTGTTTGCTGTTCTGTCATGTTTCATTTCTTGTTACTCTGAACTCTTAGTTTGGGTACGAGCCTTAACAGGCTGACATTTCAGGATTTTCGTGACTTATTTTGCTATAAGAATGCTGTTTTTCAATAAATCCACAGACTTTGATTCAAGGTTGGAAAGCAGGGCTGTTAGTATGTGTAAGAGTGTACAAATCATACTAACAGTAAACTATCTATTTAGAATGCTCCTAATTCTGAACTTCAGTTTTTTGAAACAATTGTCCTTTTACACTGGTTCTATTCAGAAGCATACAGCATCACAAGAAAGCATCTGGCAGATTTTCTGGACTTCCTTGCTGCATACAAGAAAATTAAATCTTTGGTTCTGCTCCCAGTGATAAATAGTAATACTACAGCTATGTGACATTTATACTGCACAATACAGATGACTTATTTGCATATATCAAAGTGTAATTTATGCTGCCATGCCCAAAACAGATTAAATCATTATGACAGATGTCATGTGCCTAGGCAATAGAAGATTAGAGCAGATTAATTTACTGTGACAGAGCTAAGGTACCTAGACAGCAGACTTTTAATCACCTGAGTCCTACATAAAAATACAAATACATAGATATGCATGTATAATGTTTAGAAGATTATATATCACCACACAGCAGTTTACATCTTTGAAGTCATAACATTTAAAAACACATGTTATTTGCTGTGTTATACAGGTAGTATAAGACTCTCACCTAGAAACAACTTAAACTTAATAACCATGACTATCACACAACTAAGTATAGTCTGTCTTCTCATAATTCTTTACAACACCACAAGTTATCACTCTAGGAATATCCCTAAACATAGTAGCACAACACTGCATTATGCACTCTCATACACAGACACCACACATTATAATAATATCTGCCCACAGTTATTCAAGAACTACATAACGGACCAATTCAGAACTAAACAAATATGCTCTCGTTCCTACTCCAGAAAAACACAATACTTTCTCACACTCCTCACCAAACTCCAACATCTGTATAACCATTTTAACTCCAGGCTCACCATAAGTGGGGATATCCACCCCAACCCAGGCCCAAATCCACACTGTCCAACACAAACTGCTCCAACACAAATGTCAGAACATAACACCCCTACTTTCTTCATCCCTGGGCAAATCAACAACAGCAGCAAAACCAACCATCTTTTAATGCTAAATATTAATATTAGAAGTATCAAAAATAAAATACCTGAACTCCAGGCCACAATAGCACACTACTCCCCAGACATAGTTGCTTTAACAGAAACCTGGCTAAATAAAAACATAGCTAACTCAGATGTTCTCCCTACCGGGTACAATATCATTAGACAAGACAGACTACTTCGTAAAGGGGGGTGGAACTGCCTTACTCTACAAGTCTAACTTAACTGTCTGCCAATTACCAAACTCCTACCCCTCCCCCAATAATTGGGACATACTTATCTCACAACTTCAACTTCACCCTCAAAAGGTCATCACCACAATTGTGATCTATACTCCACCTGGTAATACACCTGCTAGCCTTGAAGACTTCTTATCATGGTGTTCTTCCACATACTCACAAGAAACCCTTATTCTGGGGGACTTCAACCTAGATTGGTTCACCTGTATATCAGAACCACCAAGTAATCTAATAAATCTCCATGGCTACCAGCAGCTAGTCCAAATTCCAACTAGATGTGATAAAAAATCTAAAAGGGAATCCATCCTTGACTGGGTCCTAACTAACAACCCCACATTGTACCCGCACACAGGCAGTCTCCCAGACACCTTAAGTGACCACAACATAATATACTTTACACATAGTAGAACAAGCATATGCAAAACCACTAACTATATATCCACTAGAAACACAAAAGAGTACCTCCTGAGGTCCTCAACACTTTACTCTGTAACTGTGACTGGATCCCCCTAAAAACCCTCGCACTTAACCAGACTGTAGCATATTACAACAAAACATTTCTACAACACCTAGACAGTCACTCCATTGCGCAAAATCAAGGTTAGAACCTCTACAAAACCCTGGCTCAGTAAAGAAACCAAACAAATCCTCAAGTCCAGAGACACTGCCTGGCTTTACTATAAAAAAAAACAAAGAAACACAAAGCCTAAACAAGTGCCAAGAACTGCGCAACCGTGCAAAAAAATGCATTAGGCTGGACAAAAAATCCTACTACACAACATTACAAACTAAATACCAACACAACCTGCAAAAAATTTGGAAAAATGTAAACCAGCTACTAAAATCCACCCAAAAGGCTACCCCTAAACCAACCACCCCTGACACTAAAGTTCCCATCGAAACACAATTCATCTCCCACTTTGTGAACTCAATTCTATCCTTAGTATCACAGGACAGTTCCTTCCTCACTATCCCCCCCAACACAAATAACACTAATACAAGCTTTACCCTCAAAACAGTTTCCACCACTTCAATCAAAAGCATGCTCTCCAAACTAAAAACCTCATCAACAGCAGCTGACCTACTCCCCAGCTATTTCTTGAAACTCACAGCAGATGCTATTGCTATCCCAGTCTCCACTCTCTTAAACAGATCAATTGTTGAAAACTATGTGCCCAAACTCTGGAAACTATCCTATGTTACACCCATACATAAAGGTGGGACCTCCACTGAACTTTATAACTACAGACCCATTGCTTTACTCTCCTCCTGGCCAAAATCCTAGAAAAATGCATCCATACCCAGATGCTAAACTATCTCCTAGACAGCAACATCCTGTCACCTACTCAGCATGGTTTCAGACCTGCCCATAGTACCACTACAGCCCTCCTCTGTTTCACAGACACATGAAACTGTCTCAAAAATGAAGGCCTACAAGTGTCAACTCTTTTGTTGGATATTTCCAAAGCATTTGACACAGTCTCACACCAAATCCTGCTAAACAAACCAAACCAATATCATTTATCAAATTCCACTTTTACCTGGTTCCAAAGCTACTTAACTGACAGGTACCAAGCTGTGAAATGGGAACATTCTCTCTCTCCTCAGCTGCCTATAACTATAGGAGTCCCACAGGGTTCTATTTTAGGACCACTACTATTCACAGTCTTCACAAATGACCTCCATACCTCCACACAGCATGCATCTATAATTCAGTATGCAGATGACACTACCTTAATCTGTGCTGCACAAAACATTCTCACCCTCCTGCAAACAACTCAACCAGCATTCTCTGATGTTGAAAACTACCTTACCAAAGCCCAACTTATCCTCAATCCAAAGAAAACTCAGCTTATGATTATAACCAGTTCTAAAAAAAACACTAACAGTCAATTCACTATCTACTCCACAAATGCTACTCCAATTGCTCCAGTGGCACAGACTAAGCTATTGGGAATAACCATAGACTCTCACCTAAAATTTGATAGTCATCTCAACTTAACTATTAAAAAAGTACATGCCAAACTGGGGTCACTCTACTGTATCAAACCATTTCTTACCAACAACACAAGATCAGCCATTGCTCGCTCCCAACTTCTATCCACCCTATTCTATGCATCTTCCATTCTGACTAATCTCAACAAAACTGAACTAAGCAAAATGGAAGCCTGCTATAACAGAATTGCCTGCTTTGCTGCAAATTGCTCATATAGAACTCATCACTGTACTGCTTTGAGACAGCTCCACTGGCTTGAACTGCCCAACCCTACATTCAGCTCTGCCTCTGTCATTCTATCTATTACCTCCCCAATAAGTGTCCTACCCTCAAAAACCTAGTACATCACTCAGCCAAAAGTCCTCTTAGATCATCAAGCAAACTACTACTAGAAGTCACCAACAACTACAATAGCTTTGGCGATGCACTATATAGTAGTTTAGTGGCTAAAAAATGGAAACACATCATCCAAAGCCTCCTTTAAAGACCTCATTAGGCAACATCTCAAGCAAAGTTGGCAGTGCCATGATTGCTCCCCAGGCTAGTGAAAGCGGATAACATATACATACTAAATTTAGAGCACTTGATAATAGTTTTCAATCTTACTCACAAACACTGGCTAATCTACAATGTATGTACTGTACCTGTATACTATGTATGTATTCTACCTATGTTCAAAATTTCAGCTGTATACCACAAATCTATTAATTACCTTTATTTTTAAAATTAATATTTTTTGTTTGTTCTCTCTCCACTGTAACTGTATAATTGCCGCATACCACTGTAAAAACATGTCTCTTGCAATTTGTGTGCATACTGATCATGTCTAAATAACTAAATGTGTCTGTAATTTTACTTTGTGGAGCTTTTCTCCCCGGGCCTCTGTTGAAAAAGGGCCTTTTCAGCTCAGACACCCCCGGTTAACAAATGTAAAATAAAATAAAATCAAATAAAAATAAAATAAAACTAGTCTGCTGTTCTATGACTTTGTAGCTAAGACCCCCACAGCTGTCTAGAGAAGTGCACAGTCTGTTATGTTGTCCTCATACTGGGACTGCAGACATTGGCGTGCTTCTATGCCAGATAGTGAAGTTCAATTCTTTTTACTTTCAGTAGGGACTACTCAGAGGCATAGTTTTGCATGCCCAGGTTTAAAAAGCTCTTTATCCAGCTATTTCATGATCTGGTCAGTAAGCCCAGACTGGTAAAAACAATTTTGAAGTGCGTCTTGCATCTTTGACATCTTTGACATCTAATGAACAACCCCTCTTCTCTGTGACACATGGCTTTCTGGTAAGCATACTTACCTATCTGAATTTCAAGTTGACAGATTCTGTAGAACTTAGGTTTCTGTCCTGGAAGATCTTGTCCTTTGTAGATATTGTATTTGTCAGTTAGTCCTCTGTCCTGTTGATGTTGCTGTCCCTTGGGACTTCTCTGGTGTTTCATAAAAATGCGATGTCCCTGGGGAATAAATGTTCTTCATAAGGCTGTGTTTGAGATGTTGAACTATTAACGCATTCATCCTTGCAATTATACAGGGTCAGAGTCTTGGGATACTGCACCTTACATTTCTTAGATATACACAGCAGGTACCATTCTAACTTTGCACCATGGATGAGTTAAGAAAGGCAAACCAGCTGTTGTCTGCTGTTATTAAGGAGGGTGTACCATATCAAGTAGACCCTACTGCAATGCAATGGCAAATGATTTATTTATTTTTTTTTCCAACCATAAACATAACCTTGTATTAGTCAGTGTGCTCACAGGGTATCCCATGTGAGCTTCTACTGCTTGTTTCAGGAATTAATCCAATATCAAACATTTGCATCATTGGTCCGTGTTACTCCATATATTTATTCCAGAAACTTTATCATTTGGGCTTCCACTGCAGGAGTCTGGTATCATTTGATTTGCCTACATTTCACACTTCTGTTTCTGTAGGTTCAAATCTGACCACTGTAGCTCTTGCATGCAAATTTGTGACTTGTAGTGGGTTCTTCTTAGCTTCCAAGCAAGTGTATTCCATAGCAGAGGGTAACCTTTAAATTACAATCCAAAATTAAGACAGATAATTGATATTTAAGATGGCTGTTGTCAAATGATTGATTTTATTGCCTTCTGTCTTTAGCATCAATTCATGACAAAAAAATCATCTTGCTTTAAGTATTAAACATTTCTAATTTTAAATCATCATTTACATAACCTTCCACTTACTGGTGTTTATCCATGTCTGCATAATAGTCAGGAACTGAGGTTCTGGGCTTTTCCATTTATATGTGGGTCAGGGATGCCCCAAAAGGAGTAAGGGAGGTGTGCAAACTGTTGACACAAATACTGAAGCTGAAAACTAACTAGATACTGAGAGGATAATTTCTGAAAGTCTATCAGTTATGAACTGATATGACAGCCTAATGGTGTAGTGAGATAAAACTGTAACCTAGATGACTTAAGTCCAAATGGTGGCTTGAGTGATGTAGAAGCCAGGCAGTGGAAACATGGAAGTGAAGGGAGTTGTGATTCTACCTGGCTCTGCTTCTGATCATGCATCTGGAGTTGGACATAGTGCCAAAAAGTAAAAGCGACTGGGGACAGTGGCTTGGTATATAACTGAGCCAGGACTAGCATAGCTAGAGTGGAGTGAAGGGGGAATCTACCCTTAGTGTAATGTATCATTAGGCATGATCAGCAACTGATTTTTTTAGCTTTCATGTAGAGAGTGCCACCAGGGTGAGAATGGGCTTTAAGGGTTGGCACTCCTCTAGTGTTGAGGAATGCCAGATCAAATGGACCTTTTTTTTTTACTCTCATGTAGAGCATATGAGAGGCATTAGGGTGGGTATTAGGACCTGTGGCACCTCTGCCATACCAGCGACTATAAGATTCAGCCTTGCCTTTGTGAGCCAGTGATGGCATTTTTTTTTACAGTATATGCATGGCAACATGTATGAGCACAGAGAAAATATTAAGCTGCTGCTGATCATTTGTAGACCTAGTCTGAGTAACAGAGTACAACAGATAAAGGCATAGTACTGAGTAAAGAAGAGACAGCATTGTCATGCCAGGGCATTGGCCCAGCAATCAAGGAACCTCAATGCTCACCACTAACACCAGTGAGGGGTGTCCACATATGGGAGGATAACAAATACATACACAGTAAAGTACAATGTCCCTTAAGAGCACACAAAGATTACAGTCAGTCTGGGGCTGGTTTCTCCCTTTCTCTCCAGATCACCAATAAGACTCCCCACTGACACAGCTATAGGGTCCAGATCTCATCCTAGTGGGCAAGCTAAAACCTCCCTCTCTGTCCAACCAGTGCTTCGTGTCCCTGCCCAATTAGCTGACACACACACACACACACACACACACTTTGAGATATGAGTTATATACAAACACACATACACTCCTGAGGAATGCTGGCTCAGATTCTCCAGCTGTGCCCGCTTTCTACCCAGTCTTAAAGGTAGTACCAGCTGCCACCACCCACTAATATTTATCAGCTAACTAAAAGGGCCATTCCTAAAGGGTGTCCAATTATTACTGTGCAATATTAGTGTAGCTGAACAGTCAAGGCTTATTTGGAGTGACTTGGACAGTATCACTATATACATGCAATGAACTCTAAAGCTTAAATGAGCTTTACACAAAACAGCCACAGTTGAAAGTTTTAAAAATATTTAATAATAAATAATAAAAACACAAGACAATACTTCTTGCTACACAGTGCTAGTCAAGAGTTCAGACACAGGAACATGCTAAAATAATACAGTAGAAAAGTTCTGACATCACCACAAAAAAACTTAGTCTACTCCTCTTGTTTCCTAGCTATTTCTAAGAGAAACATTAAAGTCTAAGACCCTGCTTACATACAGACACAGGCAGCGTGCTGGTGAGTTGGATGTTCTCAAGACATAATGCAAAATGCTCTCTGATTCTCTCTCTTTAAATTGATAGCACAGTGCTGCTTCACTTTACATCATTCTTTACAATTTTCTGTGTTCCCAGGCTAACAGAAGCTCAGAGGTTAATATCCCTTTTGATCTTGCAGCTGGTCAGGAAGCCAGAGCAAAAAAATAAATTATACATGTAAACTCTAACTATTAACTCTGGCCTCAATACAATAGGAAGAACCCCTTCATTTAGACATCTTGGCTCTGCGTTTTGACATCAAACAATTGCACAATGCTTGACTTATCAGCCTTCCTACAGTAGAGTGCACTGTTACATTTTTGCAGTTCCACTTTTAACAGCATTTTCTTCCATTTAAGAAAACAAGTCTGTGGCTTATATTAATATTTACAAATGACAGAATTATTTACAAAATTCTATCTGGCTAGGCTGGCAGTCTTCACCTATCTTCATAAGCATGTTCAAACAATAATAAATAGGATGAGAACAACAAGTAGCACCATAAAGGCAACGTGAACATTTTGTAAATTCCAAGAATGTGGGATCAGCATAATAAAATAAAACAGAAAAGGAGGGGGGTTCTACATACATATATACAGGGACCTCTATCTATCTGCAGATGGAAAAGTATGAGCAGGAGGAAGCTGATGTTAGAAGAAGCTTATAAGTTTAAAGAGGTGTAGTTTAAGTCATATGATGAACTGGCTGAAGCACAGATGTTTTAGGAGATAGAGATTAGGTTGACATAGCTGGAGGTGTTACACATGCATTCTATTTGTTTCAAAAGAAAGGCTTGGAACTGAGGTGTAAATTGAGCATAGATGAAGAGTTATTTTTTGTACTGCAGAAGACACTGGAAAGGTTTATTGGCTAGAATAGTAAAACTGCGATTAGTAAAGTGGAGTTTTTTTTACTACAGTTCTGAGGATTAGGCCAGATTGTGAATGGTTTCTCAGGATCTAAATGGGCTTGCTGTGGAGTAATTGTATTTTGCTATAGTAGTTTAAACACTAATGAACTGAGCGCAAGTTTGGCTGCTTGTTTATGGACAGACAGTTAGCTTTATTAAGGGAAGGGCTTCAGTGTTCTGTCTGAGAGATACAGTAATGAAGTTCTAGGTTTTGTTAGAGATGGACCACACAGGTATAGCATTTTTGGTGGAAAATGTGAATAATGGTAGACTATATTCAAGTTGGGAAGATATTATGTCCTTGTTAATGCATGATTACGAAGGTGGTAATGTGAAGTTGAACAGCTTCTAAACTCAAAAGAACAGATAGTTGATTTTTGACCTGGTATTTTTTACAGGAGCAGCCTTAGGTCAACTGGTTCCTTAGGCAAAAGGGTTACATGGTGCCCCCCACCACACCACTCGATGCCCCCATCCTGGTCTACTTACCACAAATGAATATTGGAAAAGTGCCCCTGTTAGAGGAGTGCCCTAGGCAACCACCTAGTTGGCCTATGCCTAAGGCTGGCTATGTTTTTTATGAGTTTGAAACTTTTCAGTGAAACTGTATAGCATTCCCTCCTCCTTAAATGGTATTACTTCATTCTGGATAAAGATTATGGAGTGCTTACAATTAAAGGTAACTGATACTCTTGAGTCCTCTGATACATCATTTTTCATTTGGAACATTTCAATCTAGAAGGTCATGTTAAAGAAAATTATCTTATGAATCCTACCTTAATCACATTTTAAAAAGCCTTCACTTCTTTTGCCTCTGCTATAAGAATTAATGCAGCAGATTGCCAGTATGTTCGCTATATTTTAAAGATACAATCATATACTGCACCCCATAAAACAAGGTGTTTTTCAGTTGAGATAGCAAAGATAGTCAGATGTCTGCAATGTTCATAATGCTTCTTATAACTGCATTCCCCTGCCTTCCACAAGTCGTGTGACACTCTTCCTTTGCCCTGTCAATCTATATATCTTTTTTCTTCTGGCTGTGTTTTCATTCCTAAAATTACTGAGCCTTACCCGTGGTGCATTATGACCCACTGTGTTATACATAAAGTTATGCTCCTACTAAGTGGTAGTTGCAGCTTTATACCATACAGTAATTAGAATTTACAAAAAAGTTTGTTATTGGTAGAAGAATAAAGTTAGGTGGAAACACATGAACCTTGCAAAGTAAGAAGGATTCTTATATGAAATTTTGGCTAACTTTTTTCAGCTTAACCTGTACTAATTGAATAGTTGTGTTTTTTTACTGAGTATTTACATATGTTATCAATACACTCCATGTAACATTTTATTTCACATCTGTTATTTTATATTCTTAATAGGGAAAAATGTCTACAGTTTTCCCTGGAAGAAGAGGAAAAGAATTTTTAAGAAAACCTGGTGGCAATTTAAATGCTCTCCTTATATAGATCAACGTATGTAACGGGGCAATTTTTGGTGTGGTCTTTGTGCTGTTGTATATGCATCTGTAGCAAACCATACAGTGTAAGTGTTCATCAGTTCAAAGCAACAGAGATGCCTAAGATGACTAACTACAAGTCCTCCAGGAAATGTGATATATGTAGAAATCAGTGACACAAGTGGGACTGTAGAAGTGTTAACGTAAGTGTCTGCTATGTGTCATTTGTGTTTTGATACTGATCTGCTACAATGGGTAGAACTAAATTCTACTAAACAATACAACGCTGTCAAAATTGCTAATGAATACAACCTGGGATGATAATATGAATAGAAGACACGTGATACCAATCAATGTACATGAAATACATCAATGTGAGCAAAAATGTTAACTCATGCATTCACATCAACTATGAAAAGTTAAAATTATAGAAGGTTTTCTCAAAGATAAACTCATAGGTTAGTGCTTAAAAGATCAATTGTTTTTCACTTGGATCATTTCAATCTGGAGGGTTGTGTCAACCAGAATGGCTTTTGAATAACCCTTTATCTAGTGCCCTTCAGAGTTAATGCAAAAAAAATAAATAAAATAAAAAGAGGCACATAAGAATTAGGAGACAGGAGAAGCAGTCTTTCCACCATGTTCTCCTACACATCAAACTTGATCTTGGTCTACTGACTAGCGCTTTGTACTTTTATGATGGTGGATACATGCTCAAACACAACTTAGAGGAAGCAGCAACCAGGTACTATATTTAAATGCCACTTTTTGTTTGTCTGTTTGTTTTTTCACAGTCAGCTCCTTATTTCCGACAAAATGCTAATACATATTGGGTGAACACTAGCTAAACAGCCACAGTTTTCACCATATAAATTGTTTTTCATTTAATAATACAGCGCTAAAGGTTTACTAGACAAATAAAAAACAACCTGATGGAAGGAAAGACAGAAGTAACTCTTGTATTATGTACCCTGATGAGTATATATATCAAACCTGCACTGTAATACTGCAGAGTCCTGCTCTACCTAGTCAGGATAGGTATCATACCAAGCTATGACTCCAAGAGTCCTCGCATGGACAACAAGTGTAACAAAACTCACAATTAGCCCTAGATATCCCACCAAACATGTAATATTTAGGCAATGTGTGGTCAGATGACTACATTGCTGCCTTACATAAGCCATAACAGAAAACACCTCTGAAATAACTGTTGCTCTAGTAGAACATGCCTTTAGCTTTTCTTGAAGAGGTAAAACTTCAGATTGCAACAAACGGTACATAACTGGTTATCCATTTAGAAAGAGAAACAAAAGGGACAATTTCTATCATTCTCTTTTTAACACTGTGCACAAATCAGTCTTGCTCTGTGTATAATTACTCTCAAAGTGTTGAAACCTTGTCATGGCACAAATTCTTAGAATTGTATAATATTGCTTGACAGCAAAATATTCTTTAATAATTGGTCAGAAGACATCATTGTTCCACATTTTAGTAAATAAAAGTCATACACTTTGAGATATTTCACTAAAAGGCAAGATAAGAAAAGGAATTTGAGAGGAAGGAAGGCATGAGGAATACTGTTAAAGAATAAAGGTACTTCACCAAACTTAATTTGCGGAATAATCTTTATCAAAAGCAGAAGTAAACAGCTAAGCTGCCTTTCACCCAAAACTCGGAAATGTCCCTTTAGAATGACCTTATCTATTACATAATCTTCTGGGACATTATTATTGTCTCTAAAATCCAGTAACTGAAATCCACCTCTGTTTCTTAAAAACGAAAATCTCTTTCTTACCCCTCTATAATGCTACCCCATATGTATGATTAGTTTTGGAGACATTAAACTGGATAATAGGTTCACACTATGAAGACAGCAACATTAACATATTATTGTTTTATTTAAAGTTACATATTAGAGAGTACTGAATCACTGGCAGTAAGTGTGATACAAATGTCTTCTAAAACGAGTCTAGAATAATAAATGTACCTTCTATTTATAGATACCACACTGATTGCACTAGTGAGCTGTACCAACATTTGAGTGGTATGAAACAGTATCTATTCACCTTTTACATATGTACTTGTTAACAGTAGGGTGCTAAGAAGTTCATCATCATCACAACCTCCTTTTCACATTTTTACATGGGATGTGGTTGTTGCATCAACTCTTACCACCACTCTAGGTTCACAGCTATTATCCTGCTTTCATCAGTGGCCATGCCTAGCTGTCACAGGTCTTCTCTCACACAATCCATCCATCCATCCATCCATCCATCCATCCATCCATCCATCCATCCATCCATCTCTTGCCCTGACATCCGTATGTCTTTCCTTCTTTGTTCCTTCCCATCTCTCAAAAATCAAGTCAGCTTCTGCTTTTTTGCACCTGTGACCAAACCACCATAAGCTATTTTCTTGACTTCTACCAATTGTTGCTATTTTGGTTTCCACTCTGATGTCCTTATTTCTTCATGTGCCCCACAGTATGTATTGTTTTCATTAGCTCAAGTTTTCTCAGGTACTACGCATTCACTGCCCAAGTTTCTGTGCCATACAGAAGTGCTACCCACATCACTGGTTAGTACCTGTTACTTTTCAGCTTCTTCAGCATTCTTCTGTCACATAAACTCCTGTCATTTTGTGCCTTTAGACTGTGCTACGTCTGTGTCAAGTGCAATGAAAATGCCATTTAGTGATACCAAAACAGTCAGGATGCAAAAATGCAGAATGCAACTCTCTTTTGCAAGATGTATAATTGCTAAAAAAAGAAAAATGAACAACTGAGCACACAAGAGCAAAATCTTGTTCAGGGAAATTGCAAACCAACAGCTAAAGGGAACATCTCAAAGTTATGGCTGCAGACCATAAAACATGGAAATAAAACTTGGTAATTTGGAAGGATGGTTTGCAATACATTAATATCAAGCTGCTGTTAAAATAAAAGAGGTCAGATGAGAGAATGTTCAGATAGACTTACATCTTTAGACAATTATTAAAGAGAATCAAAGATTGACTACTGACCAGAAAGCAATTCACAGTAGATGCAATGTTATCACAGAAATGCAGTTATCACAGAAATCTTTGGAATGTCGGTTAAAGACATTGAAGATCTGAAGGTACCTTAACATATACCACAAACAAAACTTAATGATATCAAAACCATTTGAATGCAGCTGCCTTTTGCAAAATGTGGAATCAATATTAAATAAGAAAAATGAACTTATGATGGGGAAAGAAGGGAGATTGTATTCCTCCATGTAGCTTATGGAGAAATAAATATATCTGCTGAAAATCAGAGTTTAGAGATATGGAGTCTGTGAGCAAAAACTGAATCTACTTATCAAAAGAGACAAAGAACTTGAAATAAATATTTTGAAAAGTTGAACCTGCCACTTTAAGCCCAGTTAGTTACAATACAGTATCAGGAAGATTAGGATTCTTTAATGATTTGTTGGCTGTACTATAAAAATAAGTCTTACACTGTCAAGAAACATTGTTTGTCAGAACCCCCCCCCCCCTTTCTTTCTCTGCAGATTTTTCTGGCAAACAACAATCTACAGCTTCTCCATTATAGCTGTTTTTTTGCCTTACATAGCTACTGCTCTGGACTCTTAGTTCCTTTCCACACAAAGGACAAGTGCTCTCTGGACTTTCATAAACTCATAAAAGAATCATGCCTGTATTGATACCATCAGGTAGCAACAGTTTCAATTTTGTAAAACAGATTGAAGAAGTATTGTTCTATTAAAGGTTTTACATTGCTCTTATAAACACAATTTGCATGATTAATTATACATAGATACGTTGATTACCCCATTATTGTCACATATTTGGGTCACTTGCATTTTTCTATTTGGTGAGAACCACCATAATATGCTATTGCTAATATATGGAATTATGTTGTATCTTAGAGTAGTGTTGAATGTCAATGTGTTTATCAAGGAATCTGTTAAATTATTTTGGGAAAACACACACCCAGATTTTATACCAAGGGATGCACTGGTAGATATTACCATGTCTTTTGTCCTTTTTTGTGGATAGAAGTGATAGTTTATAACACAAATATATATATATATATATATATATATATATATATATCTTAGCCTCACCTCAGGATACGTACCCAAGGAGTGGCGCACGGCGACTGTGGTCCCACTTCATAAGGGCGGTGCCTCCACAGACCCTGGAAATTACCGCCCCATTAGCTTGACAAGCCTTATCTGCAAAGCCATGGAGAGGATCATAATGGAACTCATAAATAAAGACATAGGGAACTTGCAGACTTTGGATCCAACCCAGTTTGGCTTTGTCAAAGGCAGATCCTGCCTCTTAAACTTGGTTGACTTTTTTGAGACTGTCACCAAGGCCATTGATGAGGGAAAGGCAGTCCATACAGCCTACCTCGACCTGGAAAAGGCCTTCAACACAATACCCCACTCAGGTATCATCGAAAAACTCATCAGCTTGAATGTAAACCCATACATCACAAGATGGGTTGCAAACTGGCTAAGTGACAGAACCCACAGGGTCAGAGTTGCTGGAGCCATGTCAGACTCAAAGCCTGTCACAAGTGGTGTCCCACAGGGCTCAGTCCTGGGTCCACTCTTGTTCGGCATCTACTTTTCTGAAGTACAAGCAAACATAGGAGGGTTATGGCTGACAAAGTTTGCAGATGACTGCAAACTGGGCGCCATAGTCGAAAACACATCTGACACAGATATCCTCCAGAAGGGCCTCACAGAAACGGATAACTGGTGCCAGAGCCATGGCCTGAAGTTAAACGCCAAAAAATGCATAGTCATACCCTTCAGGAAAAACAAGGTTACCCCTAGCTACCATATAGATGGCAATCCACTGAGCACAGAAAAAGTCATCAGGGATCTGGGGACCCAGGTTGACAGTAGCCTTCGCTTTGACACTCATGTTGCTAAAGTAGTTAGGAAAACCTTCTATATCGCCCACCTGATCATGAAGGGATTCACATCTAGATCAAGGGAGGTCATCGTCCCCTGTACTCATCACTCATTAGACCTATGATTGAGTACAATGCCCGTTCGAATGTATCTGACCAGACACCTGCTGCAGCTTGAAAGGCCCCAAAAGTTCCTCACCAAAAGGATAAAGGGTCTCAAAATATGTCTTATGCTGCCCGACTGAAAGAACTCCAGCTCTATTCAGTCTCATACCGCTTGCTCAGAGGTGACCTGTGCCTGACATATAAGGCCATGTCAAACCCAGATTTGATGAATATGCTTCACCTCAAAAAATCTAGATCCCTCAGAACCACAAGGGCAGGAGACTTAAACCTTGACACGGTTATAAATAGAACGTGCTGGAGGGACAGATTCATCACCCAGAGACTCCCTATGCTGTGGAACAAAATCCCGGTACATGTGAGGCAGAGCACCTCTCTGGCCTTGTTCAAGAGGAATCTTGACCAATGGATGGGAGATTGCAAATATACCCCAGTGATTACTTCAGTGTCACTGCTTGACAGAGGCACAGCAAAATGATAGGCATAGTTTTTATTCAAACTAAAGGGGTGGCGAAAGCCACATAACTATGGGCTAGGCTTATAAATAAATGCCCTTGGGCAGATAGCCTAGTATGAACCTATGAACCTATATATATATATATATATATATATATATATATATATATATATATATATGTATATATTAGAGGGTGTCTAACATGGTCTGTAAGATACAGTCTTCTGATGTGAGCTAATATAGCAATAACCCACGCCTGGGTGTGGGTAATGCTGGATTTGCCTACAGTTGGTGTGGTTTGGTTACAAGGGCGAAGCCTGAGTGGCCCAACAAAGACATCCGTGGGTAAATCCAGCATTACCCACACCCAGAAGTGGGTTATTGCTATTATACAACAACATTATTTAAGAAAAAAAAGACTTACTTTTCTTAAATAATGGCATTGTATAATGCCTCCTTGCTGCCCTTCTGCAGCTGTCTGGTATTCTGTGGCAGTTCTGATGTACTGCACATGCATATGCCTATGTAGTACATCAGAGCTGTCGGTGGAAGCAACGGAGAAAGCGAGTTCTCCATTGCTTTTTACAAAGTGCCTCGCTATGTTAAAGGAGTTTAACATAGCAAGACAGCTTTAAAAAAAGCAACGGAGAAAGGAAGATCTCCGTTACTTTTTTTAAAGCTGTCTCGCTGTGTTAAACTCCTTTAATATAGCGAGACAGTGTCTAAAAAGCAACAGAGATCTTGCTTTCTCCGTTGCTGTAAAAAAAAAAAAGACTTATACTAATGGAAAAAGTCCAGACGACCAGATCTTTTTCATTAGTATAAGTCTGATTTACAACGCGCACGCTGACCAATCAGCGTGCACATTTTGGAATATTAATGGAGGGTCGTTGTATAATGGGGTGTTTTACCTACATCTTTCCTATGCTACTTCGACTGTAGTGTGCTGCTCTGAAATTCTGAATCCAGACACATCAACCTAGAAAATCGAACTGTAATTCTTTCACTAAACGTTGCCTGCTCCTGTTAAAAATCACAAGCTTCTACACTGAAGTGTAGAGTAATCTGTCTTACAAAGTAGTAATAAAAATTATTATTATTAAGTCAGATAAACACCATATTTGCTTATCTCATCCTTGTGCAACTATGTGCTGAACATTGTCCCTTTTTATGTTGATTCATGGGCCTGAGCATTGAAAATTGTTTTTCAGTCTGTCAATATTTTATCTTTTCATGAGCATCTACTTAGAAAATAAGCTTGTAAAATAACAAACCTAGACTGGATTTCAAAGGGGTACAGTAATGTACAAGAAAACCCAGTGAAAACTAGACAACTTGTTCACAGAACTACACCAGGATCCATTTTTTCACTTAAAAATCAAGATGCACCAGATACAGCTAATCTTTAGAACTGCTAAATCTACTGCACAATCTGCTACAGTGGAAATAAAAGCATGTGCACATAAAATAAAATTGATATACAAGAAAGTGTACTTTTTCCTTTCCCCTTACATGCTTTTACTACATAAACCAAACCTATGTATATTAATGTAGGCAGATGCACATTAAAAACTTGCATCTCTGTGACTGCACTGACTGTGAGATTTTAGATTAAACTCCTATTACCTGACATCAAACAACATTCCAATGAAAATGCAGCCTTGCTGAGTAAATACCTTATGCCTTAAAGCAAACTGCTCTGTAAATGGTTCAAGTTATAAACAGTAGTACTATTTAGTGGTTTGGTTCCCATCCTTTAGCCTACAGATTACAACAGGAGATGCTTCAAGAAAAGGCAGAAATCACTGTTGATGTAAACAAACTAAAACAGAAGTAAGAAATAAGCTCATATTATCTTCACTGGTACTCAAAATAAATATGAAACATTGTCATTACTTTCATTTTTTTATTTTTTTAATGCAATTCTTAATCAGTCCTTGCAGTTGTATTCACTATGCATTGTACTTAATCAATGCAAGTAGGTTTATTTTTAACATGTCAAGTGTGCAGGAAGCTATGATGCAGTTGCTTAACTTTTCTGCCATTGTAATTACATGCTGCTACCGTTCCTTAACTACTACACAATGGGGATCATTCCAGAAGTGCACAGTCAACCTATCCATTGAGTGGTTGTAGGAGACACCATTGGTGACTTAGGAAGTAGTTGGAGGATGAGGAAATCCAACCCTGGAATATGGGGTCCACCGTCTTCCCAGACTGTAACACTGTTCCATTAAGACAAATGTCAGACAGTCTATATCTTGGATGGAAAGTATCTAGAAGTCTCAGATGATATGTAGCCACTACAATGAATTAAACATAGCAAAACAGACACAGACACACACACAGAGTACTAGTAGATACACTGACTCATAAACTCTTACTAAACTTGCTGCCAAAGGAGGCCATCAAGTTCAGCTATATCTCCCTACACTGTGATGTACTATGCTTTTCTCAAAAGTCCCAGGAAAGAGGTGCCCTGCTACGCAAGTATAGAAAAGTCAAAAGGTGCTGTCATACTATATGACTATTATTATGTATTCAGAGAGCAAAGTGATATTTATTATATATCAGAATCCAGTGCAATGGAACACGTTACTGTTATATTTGACTTCCTTCTTCACACAATCCATCTCCAGTCTTCATCAGCACATACAAAGAGAAACAAGATATTTCTATAGACCTGACACTAAAAATCCAGACACAGTCATGGTGGTGTGATTCTTACACTCTACAAAATCTGGGAAGTTGCTTATTTCATATCACTTTGCAAAGTTGCATATACTCACTTGAGTAGTGATTTCATGTCTTTTGCTGAGCTACATATGGGCATTTGTGCCTTGATGATTCAGCTGCATTAGTCCAGTTGTATCCTTTTTTTCTTGAACAGTGGTCACTTTATACTCAACAAACTGTAAAAAAAACTTTTAAATGAATGTACCTAACATTTTGAATATTTTCAATTTCACACTTTTAATTATGTGCAGTTTACGTTCATTTATTACAATTAATGCAGTTTACATATGGACAACTAAAAACACTTTTTTAGTACAATGTATACCTGTGCTTGTGTGTGTGTGTGTGTGTGTGTGTGTGTGTGTGTGTGTGTGTGTTCCTCATCACCTTTGAATTTTCAGTGCTTCCTGATAGTTTACCTAAGTTTATTCTGTTGATTTTTCTGCCATGTCACACATGGATTTTACTACTCATTCAGTGTTAAACTATATCACCTCTTATGTAGTATCCACTGTGTGCATTAGCAAAATATGTTATTTTTTTTATCTTAGCTATACATTCTGTCATGCTTTGTTTTGTATATTGCTTATATTCACTTTTAATTGAAATTGTATATGATGCATACTACTTTTGTAATTTTTATTTTCTATTTCCTTTGATCACTTCTGGAAATGACCATATCCAGTAGAGTTAAGCCAATCAAAAAATACAAACCAATAAATGTCTTAAATCATGAATGGTGAGTATGGTATTGCACTGCATGCATAGTTAATTATTCAAAATTATTCAAAATTCTATGTACAGAATAAAACTTTACAAAAACATTGTGGCATAGTTATTACTAATAATATTTATTTTAACATTAAAAACATAAAAAGATATCCACAAGTATCACATTTTCTAACAGTAGTAATACCTGTCAGGGTGGGCCTTGTTGGAAAACAGATGATCTTCAGGAGGCACTGAGGCCCAGTAGCTGTGACATCAAGCTTCAGAATGCCCAAACTGTCAGATAATACTACGTACTTAATATTAGTATCATAAGCACAGTCCTTGGCCAGACAGAATAAAATTCTCATACATTTGTAAGCTGAGCTAGTTCATAACAAAGAGAACCTTGGATAACTGACATTACTTCCAGAAACTGGGTCAGAACAGATTTGTTTAGTCTGGTCTGCAAGCTTAGGTATTTATACATGGATGTACAATTTACTATTGTTTAAATG
Organism: Protopterus annectens; assembly: GCF_019279795.1. NCBI lineage: Eukaryota > Metazoa > Chordata > Ceratodontiformes > Protopteridae > Protopterus > Protopterus annectens. The sequence goes on along the minus strand of NC_056737.1, from coordinate 1,496,745,692 downwards.
TATTTGGAACTTTAATTTTAGTAGGTTTGTATGCGTTCCTGTTAACCATCTGCTATATTCTGGTCCAGTTTCTCTTTATTATTCTTCCTCCAGTGTAGTCTTTTTTGCCGGGACCACTTCATTCTCAGGTGAAGAGAAAAGGAAATGGGGAATAACAGAATGGAGTCTTCATCATCTTCATCATCATCATCATCATATATGCTGCTATGTACATGGGGGATATTTTGGAATTTCATAACTGGATAAAGCTGCTGAACTCATGTTCATCACTTCATATGACATCAGTCAACTCCTGTCCCACCACATAGTAGTGATTTGTAACTGCAATCTGCCTTGCAGCACAGGATTTTTAGTATCAAACAAATAAAAATATATGGAAATACATAGGAAATGAAAATTAAACTGCTTGCTTCTGCCTTTGTAGGAGCTAGAAATGCCAAAGAAGTAAATCAGAACTTAATTAAGCAGGTGGAGGAAAATTAATACTTAACAATGTGCTGTGTATCAATCGGCATTTGTTTTTTGGAACACATGAGCTCAACACAAAAGGAATTTTGGTAAAAGCACAAAACAGGAATGAAAAATCTTACATAATACTGATCAACAAAGGTGGAGCCCACAATAATCTTTCCAGCTGCAGACCTATAGCCATTGTAACACCACTTTCCAAAATACTCTAGAAATGTGTTCCACCGCTCTTCAAACAATCTGCTACCTCCTATTCAGCATGGTTTTCTCCCAGGATATAGCCCAGAAACTGCCCTCCTATCTTTCTTACCACCTATGAAAGTAAAAAAAAAAAAAAAAAAACATGGACACAACTCACAAAACTGAATAATCAAAAACAAAATTCAGAATTGTTCACCAGATAACAGGAAAACTAATGGGACACAACTGAAGAGCAAATAGGTTTAGTGCTGTCATCTAATTTAGTTAAAAGAATGTATCACTTCCATTTTAATGTAAGGAATCAGCTACTTAAATCCCCTCACCAAACAATCACATGATCACCTTTTACTTCTATCAAATTAAAAATTCTCCTACATCAACTATATAATTTTATTTTCCATCTATCTTACAAACTGTACTCATGCTATCCACTGGTCATAGTGTCTCCCAGATTTCCTTGTAAAGTGTATAGGTGTTCTACAGGGATTCAGCCTAGGACCTATCTTATTTTCCATAGATGTTAATAAAATACATATTGCCATTCCTAATGCATCACTAATATAATATGCTGATAACTCCACATTAATCTGCTAGCTAACTCACCTTCAATTCATTTTGCAGAACAACCTTAATATGATTGAGGAGTGGCTCAAAAAATGTCAGCTGTTATTAAATGCTAAAAAAACTAAGCTTCTACTATTTATTTCACGTGAAATCACAATAATCGAAGGGCAAGTCTTCTGGATTAAACTCATAGGAGTAATCTTTGATCAGAATTATTTCTTTGACAAACACACAGATTATGTCTCTTCAGCAATGAATAAAACCCTCAGCATGTCATATTAACATATGCCTTACATTCAAAAGACTGCTCAGCTCAGCAGAGCCCAAACACTTCCCCTTCCCACACTACTTTACTCTTTGTCTAGTGTAATATCCCCAAAACTCCCAAAATCTCACCTTCATAAATTAGAAATGTATTACAAAGTTGTCAGGTTTGCAGCTAACATTACAAGCTAAACCCATCACTCATCACTGCCAGAAACATTAACTGATAAGAACTCCATAACGTAATCACACTATACCAACTAAAATGCACATATAAAATAATCTTTAAACCATATAACTTGCCTGTCCTTAACTAACTAAATATCCAAGTATACTCCCAACAGAAATTGTTACTTTCAAACTTTGAACTGTCTGCAGTTACTGAGCTCAAACAACTGATATGGCGACTCTGTTTATAATATTTACATTACCAGGCAATGGAACGCTATTCTACCTGACTTCAGAAATGAAATTATTCAAGAAAAATTTACCAACATGTTAAAAACATACAATCAAACTAAATGGTTTCACCCCTCAACAGTAAAACATTTCATAAAAAAAAAAAAAAAAAACTGAATTTAAACTTTATATCAAATATTACCTTCATCATATATTATCCTGCCAGTCATACACATATCAGACCTATCTCCTCACTGTAGCCTACATTCTTGCTCATTCTCACTTTTTTCTCCTATAATTACTAATATTGCACATTAGCTTATACTTCCACATTCTACTCCACATTTCCCCTAATCTCATTTATTTAGTTATTTATTTTATTCCTTTACCACCTTACACTTCTTCCTACCAATCTATTATTTTGTATTGAAATAATAATGTGCATCTATTATCACTGCTTTGTTATATCATTTGTATCAATCCAAATTTTAGAGCTTTTCTCCCATGGCTTCCACTGAAAATAGGCTCTGCAACAAATGGAAAAAAAAATAAATAGATAATAAGGTATAGCAGGACTTAAAATGAAAATGTAAACATGTATAAAACACAGTTTTAAACATGCAGGGAATTTTATATTTGGAAAGAAAGTTAAAGATCCAAAATTTTGCATTTCTTATATTAATCTAAGTATTAATAAATTTTGTGGTGAAAACAATGTTTTTAAAGCTCTTTTTTTCTGATTCTACTATCGTAATGCATATTTTTCTAAGGAATTCCCCACTTTAATTGTTGTTTATTCCTTTTAAAGCTCTCAAGGTCAGAGAAGGACAAGGAGCCATTTATACCTGAATAGCTACACCTTTGGTCCAGGACCTTGTAATATTATGAAGGATAGCAGGGTCATATATGTTAGGCATCACAGAGCATTAGGCATTGATAATAATAGCCATCCATACATCTACAATCCCTTTTTCCCATATTTACACATGGATCAGGGGTCACTTCAACAGTGACAATCATCTATAGCAAAGATTCCCACCTCCAAGTGGCTTCACATGCTGCAGTTGTTCTGCTATTGCACACACTCACATGCACACTCACGTCTATGGCCAATTTTGAGTGTCCAGTCCACCTACTACATGCCTTTGGAATGTGGCAAGAAAATGGAGCACTCGGGGAAAATCAATGCAATCACAAGGAGGACATGTAGACTCTGCACAGATGGTACCACAGCCAAGAATCAAACAGAAGAGTCTCTTGCTGTGAAGTGACAATCTTGTGGAAACTGCAGAATCTGCAGATCATTACATACAGTAAACACCCCATTATCCAGGACTCAAGCAACCGGCACTCTCAAGCACCCGGCATTTGATTGGCTCATATACAGGCATAGGAGCCAATCAGAAATATATGAGGCAATCAAAAACAACAAAGTGGAGACACTTCTTCTCAATGTGGAACAGTTCTGCATTGAGTAGAAGTGACTCAACTTTATGATTTTTGATTGGCTCACATGCCGGCATAGAAGCCAATCAAAAACCCCAAAGGGAAGCCTCTTCTGTTTAATGTGGAACAGCCTCCATTCACCATTGAACACATGATGCTATGCTTTGCAATTTTTTAATTGGCTCGTATGCCGGCATATGAGCCAATCAAAAATTGCAAAGCGGATCCTCTTCTGTTCAATGCAGAAAAGTGGGCTGTTCCACACTGAACAAAAGAAGCTCTGCTTTGCAATTTTTGATTGGCTAGTATGCAGGTGTACGAGCCAATCAAAAATTGCAAAGAGTATCTCAAACAACTGGCACATACACAACTGTCATCTACCAGTCCCCATGGGCATAGATCTCAACCTCTTAAGAGGCCAATGTGGAACACAGACCCTAACAATGTGGGACAAAACAGTCAAAATGTGGAACACCCTATTTTCACACTGCACGAAAATGCACCATTTCCATGGGACCTGGCTGAAGTGGGCTTTCTGCCAGAAGTACTGAGTGAATACTGTATATTTTTAAAATTCAATAGGACACACATCAAATAAAACAAAGTGAGCAGAAACCATTGGTAAAATGCAATATACTCAGTAGCAAATAGTTACATAAAGGTATTCAAATGCAATTATTAAAAAAAATTCTGTTCAGCATCTGCTTTTTCAACCCCTCCACATTTTCCCCAGTCAAAAAGGCAGCTCAAACGAATTGTTTTAGGCAACGGCAGACCCTATGGCAAAGGGCCACCCTGCTCAAAGAGTTTCTCAGTCTGAGCCAGAGCATGTTTTGTTATTTTGAGATATTTATTCAAAACATGTGAAGGTGGCCAATTCTTGTACATCACTCCCTGTGACTGGTAAGACAGATGGGTAAGTGTCTTTAGTGGAGTTAAGATTCCCAATTACTGAGGCTACTACTTCTGTCCCTTTAAAATGCAAATCTCACCCCCCTTTTGTCTACAGCAAGAAATTCACTGAGTTTGTAAGAGTATAGGCAGATTACAAGACCTCATTTTAAATAATGATGGGGGGGGGTCCTGACTACATTAAATCTACCTGCATGATTCCCCACCATGAGTGTTTGCCCTGATAGAGCATCCTGCTTTCTGCCATAGGTTCATCATTCAAACCATTCAAGCCTACTTGTGAAAATAAGAAAAACATGCTGAGATTTGTAGTTCGCAAACATAGTTTTGGCTCGGGATAGCTGTGAAGTACCAAACCTTAGTGGCTTCAGTAAATCTGCAACGAGTCCACTGATTTTGTTAACGCTGCTTCCATTTCCTAGTAGCAAAACTTAAACATGTTGAGATTACGCTCAATAGTCTAAGATGCTCACTCACATCCAATAAAACTAGTCCCCGGACATCTGAGTATGCAGTAAAAAAGGGGTGTTCCCTTGGTCATCAGAGCACAGGTTTTGCTGAATTGAACGTAAGCAGCAGGGAGGGCAGTACTGAGCAGGTAAGGGGAGAAAGAACTGCATTGTTAGGCAAAAAAAAGTTCACTTGCTTAAGGATGTAAATGACTTGACTGGCTTGTATATTGTGATGCCGTTTGGCTATAACTGTGATATACAAGCCAGTCAAAAGTCACAAAGCGGAGCAACGGCTGCTCATTGTGGAACAGTGGGCTTATTCGATCGCAAATGCGGAGCATTCCACACAATCCAGAGCACTTGGCTGCTCAGCCCATGGGTACTGGTTAAGTGAGACTTTACTGTATGTAACATATGCTGCCACATCATCACACACTTCATGGAATGTTTTTACTGTGACTGCTCATATTCTCATAACACAAGAGCTCTGATTTTGACCAACAGTAAACACAGTGGTGAAATACCTTGAGGCTTGATGCAACCCTGCAGACCTCAAGCTAACCGTAGACTATTACAGGGTAGTGTAATCGAAAGATATTGTAATATCACCTATACTGCGTCTGTGTACAGAAATACTGTCATGTGGAAGTAGACTGCAAACATGCAACCAGCATTTGTAAGAAAAAAGAAATGCTGCAAATGTTTTATTTTTTGCTGTTTTGGCCTTGGTTTATGTTAAAGTAAATCCTGAAAATATTACTCAGGGGGTAACTCAGGTATTGTTCAGTTCTAGTGATTACAGTTTGAGTGGAAGACTGGCATTTGGTAACCCCACCACTCTTATTCTATTCATGAGAAGCAGTAGTTTGATTTGTGTTAAATGTTCATTTTCCTCAGGCTGCCAAAGTTCCTTCCTGTAGAAGGAAACACATTAGACTGAAGATTCTTTCAGTAATGAAAAAATATGTTTGCGATTTCAAACCGTTAAATTACATGGTTAAGAATGTAAAATGTAAAAGTCATTACTATTTTACTCATGGGCAGAACTTTTTTTAAAGCTGAATGAGATACCTGTGTAGATTAAACTTTTCAAATGCTAATCGATAAAGGGAATTAGACCAATAACCAATCATTTTAGTTGCTTTAAGGTAGATATGTCCTTGGATTTAATATGTCCCATAGCACATATAAAGGTGGCTTAATGAGTTCTAAAACTAAGCCAAATGTCCTACAGGTGTCTAAAAAGTATGACTTGTGTTAGTACTTGATTTTCTTGATTCTAAAACAATAATTACATGTCTGAGGAGTTTTTTTTCATAACTGTACATTAACCCAATATTCTGTTTGCCCTTATTTTTATTTTCAGTGGATTCCCCACACCTCATTCAGATAAAGCGGTTAGAGGTGCCGTGCCACTAGTCTGAGCTCAGTTCAGACACAATGAACTACCCGATCCCTATTTGCCAGAGTAAATCACTGGCAGTGTGTAGAGGTGCCATGTGAGTTCATCTCAGTGACACTGAACTGCCCGATCCCTGAGTTCAGCTCAGTGACACTAAACTGCCAGATCCCTGAGTTCAGCTCAGTCACACTGAACTGCCAAATCCCTGAGTTCAGCTCAGTGACACTGAACTGCCCGATCTCAGAGTTCAGCTCAGTGACACTGAACTGCCCAATTCCCTATTTGCCATAGTAAATCCCTGGCAGTGTGTATTCTTGTCACCTGAGTTCATCTCAGTGACATTGAACTGCCAATCCCTGAGTTCAGCTCAGTGACACTGAACTGCCCAATTCCCTATTTGCCATAGGAATTCACTGTGAGTCTGCAGAGGTGCCCCTAAACTCAGGGATCTTAACTCCCACTTGAGGGCTCAGTGGGTATTGCTGCTTGCATAAAAAGTACTTTATTTTTGTTTTCTCATCTGAACAATGTTGTTATTACCTTGCTGAAACATCTAGTTTTAATGCTGTCCAAGCTGAGTCATAGGCAAACATTTCAGTTTAAGCAATAGTATTGAAATATATACATACGGCAAGTGTGGATAACATAAAGTCAAAGGAGATAGAGAATGACTGCTGCTGAATATTCATTTTTTGATATTTGCAACAAATGCATACTTGCTGTCTGATAAATATATTAGTATTTTGCCTAATATGTTGTATTAGTTTGTAACGTTAACCTATTTAGCTTTAACTAGACAAAAGTATCTTCAAGTTTCATTTCAAAAGAGTTTTCCATTTAGAAACATTATGGTCTTTGAATATTCTGCTATGTTCGATAGTATGATATAAAGTTAAAGGAAGAAGTGTGTGTGTGTGTGTGTGTGTGTGTGTGTGCGTTTGTGTGTATGTACATATGTATGTGCACTGTGAGGTAAAATTCAGAAATAGAATTCTTACAGAAAACAATTTTTAAATTGTTTAAAATGTTCAGAAACAAAGTGAAAGACAGAAATTAAATGAGGTAAACATTTTATGAATCTACATTATGAACACTATTTTAAATGGCTCTTAAAGTAGTAAAATGTCTAGAAAGCCCATTTTATCTTAATGGTACAGTAAAAGGTGCTAAAAAATATTTACGTTACTAAAAGGAATATTTTACATACGCTTCTATTGTCAGGCTATAGGGATGTTAACTACAAAGTAAGTACAAGAGAGACACATCAGAATGGTCATAAATTAACCAGAAAAGCACATAACTTAACATGGATTTTCATCTCTAGGCTCTTATTACATTTTAGTAGCTCTTTCATCATCTCTCTCTCTCTCTCCTCACTAAAAAAACCTGAAGGTAGAAATTGTTAAATGCATACTGTAATGGCTAGTCAAACATGTCATAGCTGCAGAGGCATGGATTACTTCAATCCAGTGTTCCTTGCAGTTCTTACCTCCTTGTAGCTACCTTTGTGGTGAAGTCAATAAGTGTTCCAGTATTTGCAGTTACATCTTGCGATAATAAGATATTCTATCATCATATCTATTACAACAGAGAGTAATACCTACTTTCACCAACAACTGAGAATGGCTTGTATTTGGATTGAGTAGTGCTTAGCACATTAAAAAATATGACCTGTTAAATTTAATCAATAATTTATGATCAAGGATGTGTGTCAAAGTAAGTACTGGTCAAGATGGCAAAGCCAGGTGAACGAACATTCTAATGAAGCATGAGAAAATTCAGCCATAACTTAGATCCTGACTTGCCTGGACCACTACTAATATGTGATGAAATATGTGTTATCTGAGAAACCGACACTTAGGTTCAAATGTTCATAGGTTGATACTAGGCTATCGGCCCTAGGGCCTATACAAGCCTAGCCATAACAATTCCCTGGCTATTTCTTCCCAGGATTGCTGTCTAGCAGGGCAACTGACATGATCCCTGGGGTGAATTTCCTATCTCCCATTCAATCATCAAGGTTCCTTTTAAAGAGGGCCAAAGAGGCGCTCTGCTTGACATGTATGGGCAGTCTATTCCAGAGTCTGGGGAGTCTCTGGGTCAGGAACCTATCCCTCCAGCATGTTTTGTTCATTGTGATGACAAGGTTTAGATTTATTTTATTTTTTTTTTATTTATTTAACATTTGTTAACCGGGAAAGTCTGAATTGGAACGAAGCCAATTTTCAGCGGAGGCCCGGGGAGAAAGGCTCCAGATGCATGTCTTTGTAATGTGGGAGGAAACCGGAGCACCCAGAGGAAACCCACACGAACGCAGGGAGGACATGCAGACTCCACACAGAAGGCACCCCAGCCGAGAATCGAACCAGAGAACCTCTTGCTGTGCGGCGACAACGCTACCGCTGCACCACTGCGCCGTCCCTGCTGCGTGTCTCTGAGGGATTGGGATTTCTTTAAGTGTAGCATGTCCATAGGTGATATGCGACAAAGTATACATGGAGTTTTTTTAGATGGTCAGCATAGGGCATCTGCTTTAGGTATGGGGTTTTTGTAGTGAGGTATTTCTGCGACCTTTCCAGTTGTTGCAGATGTCTTGAGAGGTACATACCAAATGGGGTGTTGTATTCTATAATGGGTCCAATGAGGGAAGAGTACAGTGGGACAATGTCCTCTTTTTCTGAAAGAATAGCCCTTAGTGATGAGCTGTGCCACATAGAAGGATTTCCTGACTGTTGTGGCGATGGGGTTATCGAAGGTGAGACCACTGTCCACCTGTGTCCCTAAGTCTCTTATCACACTTTCAGTGTTTAGTGTACTGCCACCTATGTGGTAATTCACAGGTACATGTTTTTTCCCAAATGGGATAACTATACATTTCTTGGCATTGAGCTTGAGCCCATTGGTCTGGCACCAAGCATCTGTTTCTGTAAGGCCATTTTGTAGAATATCCACATCATTTGGGGATTCAGTAATGGCTCCCAGTTTGCAGTCATCTGCGAACTTTGTTAGCCAGAGTCCCTTAGTGTTGGCTTGTACTTTAGAGAAGTAGATGCCAAACAAGAGCGGTCCCAGGACTGAACCCTGAGGTACTCCACTTATCACTTGTCTGGAGTTGGATTTGGAGCAGGCTACTTTTACAGTGTGGGTTCTGTCAGTAAGCCAGCTGGCAACCCATCGAGTGACGTAGAGATTAATGCCCGGCTTAGTAAGTTTATCCATGATTCCAGAGTGGGGGATGGTGTCAAAGGCCTTGCAAGGTCCAGATAGGCTGTGTGGACCACCTTACCCTTGTCCACGGCTCTGGAGACTGATTCAAAGAAGTCAATCAGGTTCAGGAGACAAGATTGGCCCTTCACGAACCCAAACTGAATGGGGTGGGTCCAGTATTTGAAGGTTGCCAATGTCTTTTTTTATAAGTTCCATGATAATACATTCCATGGCCTTGCAGATCAGGCTCGTCAGACTGATGGGGCTGTAGCTCCCAGGATCCAAGGTGGAACTCCCTTCTGGAGTGGGATAACTGTAGCTGTGCACCACTCAGTGGGCACGAAGCCTTAGGTGAGGCTATGATTAAACATGACACTTAGGTGAGGTGCCAGTTCACTTTGTAGTTCATGTATTACACAGCCTGGGATGTCGGCTGGTCCCATGGATGCTGTATTCTTAGCTTTAGAGAGTGTGTTTTTTACCTGTGTGGCCATTATTACTGGAATTTGTCAATCTTTCAGTATTGAGATGGGCCCTTTAGGGGGTGAGGGGGGGGTGAAGTTTGTACTGAATTGATCTGCCAGGATATTGGCAATATCCTTGGGATCAGTATATTTAATGCCATTCTGTCGTAGCTCAGAGCAGATCTGAGCATTGCCATTTAGATTCTTGGCATAGCTATAGAATGCCTTGTGGTTGTCTTTGGAATCTTTGGCAATTTTGTTTTTATAACTAGCTTTGGAGGATTTTATGAGGGATCTCAGCTTCTTACTGAGGCTGGTAAGGGAATTTTTTGCATCCTGGGATTTTCTTCTTTTATGCAACAATTTCTTCCTTTTGTTGTAAAGTTTGTTTTTGGCAAAGGACCACCAGATTGGCTTCCTTTTTTGGAGGAGAGCATCTTGGTTCTATTGGGGATGGCACAATTCATGCATGAGTGGATGTGCTTGTACAGTGCCTTAGTGTAGGATTCAGCAGTCGAACTTTCAGTTCCCGTCTGCATGGGTGTCATGAAGTTTGTCACTTCTGACTTGAGCAGCATGAAGTTGGCTTTGGAGGAGAAGTTTTTTAGGGAGGTTTCCTTACTGGATGGTAGAGGTGGGATGTGGATGCAAGGGTAATTAGCTTATGGTCAGACCTGACCAATGAGGGGGTGACTATAGGTGTGGAACATCGATTTCCCATGTTGGTAATGACCAGGTCTAGGATACTGGAGCCCCTGGTGGGACTAAGGATTAGTTGATCCAGGGCATTGGAATTTATGAATTCCTAGAACCAATGGGCAAAGTTGTTGGTACATGAGTAGTTTTCCCAGTTAATGCCAGGGTAGTTGAAATCACCCAGTATTAGGGCATTTGGTTCTATCTTAATATTTTCCAGTATGTTTAGAAAGGTGTTGTGAGAATCTTGGGGCATGGTGGGGGATCTGTAGCAAGCTACAATTTGGATTGCAGTCTTACCTACTGTTAGTTGCACCTGGAGAATTTCAGACACATTGTGTTGGGCAACTAGCCTGGTGTTGTGAATATCCTTGGCGAATATGGACACTCCTTCACCTTTAGTGTTTCGGTCCTGGTTTGGTGGCTGAAAATTGAGATAAGAGTTGTAGCCTGGTTTTGCAGGGGTGCTCTCTGGATCCTTGAAAAAGGTCTCAGTTACTGCACAGATATCGATGTTCCCCATTTTTAGGAGTGCCTCGAGAGAGTGCATTTTGAGGTTTAGACGTCTAGCATTGAGTAACATTATCTTCAGATTTTGCATGCTTGTACCTGTTATGGTGGTGGTTTTATCCTTTGAACTTTGCCTAAAAAAGGCACTATAGGGGTGGCAAGAGCTTTAGCCAGTAACTTGAATCCCAGCGGTGACAGGTGCAGACCATCTCTGGCAAAGCATCGTGATCTGTCGATCATGTCGTCCCAGGCAGACAGATACTGGATCCCTTTGAATGACACCAGAAGCTTAGCCAATTGTTGAAGTCAATCATTTTGTCCTTATACTGTCATATCATTCTGGGCAAAGGCAGGATGCTACTCAGGTCTAGGGTCATACCTGCCTGGGCCACATGATCCAAGAGCTCTTCCATGTCTGTTTTCATGTAGTCCAGGGTGGTATGTCTCAAGTCATTCACTCCAACATGGACAATGACAGAGTCATATTTGTACTTGTTGTTGAGTGACTTGAGTGCATGTGCTATGTGGCGGATCCTGGCACCCAACAGGCAGCTGACTGTAATTTTCTCCTTGTTCAGCCTGGTGAGTGGGACATCAATGTGCCTGACTATAGAGTGGCCTATGACTAAAATGTTGGGTACGCTGTCTTGCCTTAGGGGCTGTTGTTGGGTGGCACACTGGTGTGGTGAGCTATGCAACTCTTTGGTTGTGATTTGTGTTTGTTTGAATTTAAACTTCAGATGTCCTTGTTGCCTGGGCAGGTTAATGCTAAGGGCCTCCAAATATGTGGGTTTAGTGTTGCTATGTGTGGCTGTTGGTAGTGTGGGTTTAGAAGGGCTATGTGTTGCTTGAGGTGTAGTGCAGGTGTAACCTTCTCCTCTTGACTGTCTAGCACAATCATGGGTGGAGAGAGCTTTGCTTCCAGTTTGGCTATGTAAGTGCATCTCTCGCAGGTTGTAGCATTGGTTGGTAGGAGAAGAGGGTTGTCTGTGTACATGAGATAATTGCTGCATTGCCTCAGTATGCTCTGATTCACCAGGTGGACAGGAGAATGCCTGGTTTGGTGCTTTTTTTTTTTTGTAAAGTAAAAGAGCTGTTTGCCCTTAGCAAGGTACTTTGCAATTATTGGCTGTTTAGTGCCTACAAATAATTTCTCCTTATTAACAAGGAGAATTGAGTATTTGTATCAGTTTAAGACTTTAGTGCTTTCCAGCAGGTTTTAAAGCTAGTGCAAGTCACAGGGATGCTTAAAGGTAATATGAAAACAAATTGTTTATCCTAAACACTTACACTTAGCAGCTGCTTTAAAAAGGTATTTTTACATAAGCTTTCTAAAATAGAGTGATACGCTTTATTTTCATTTCAATGCTTGGTGATTAATCAAAAGTGTTCTATGTTTAGAACACTGTTGCATTCGCCTTAGCTATTTGAGTATTGCCCCAGTGACTTCCTGCTTTCAAAGTTTAAGGGAACCTTCCATGCATTCTAAGAGTTAAGAGCTTAAGGTGAGCTCTAATAGAAAGACAGAGAGACAGTTTAGCCATAGCTTTCTTGCCAATGGAGTTTGTATATAAATGTTTATTTGAACTTTTTGTTTAAAAAAACATATTTTGACAGAGTTTTCCTACAGTCAGTGTAGCCTTGTGTTTTATGGGCAGGATATTATGCTTATAGGGAACTGTCAGTGGTTTACATACCACAGTACCACTTGCTGTTTACTTTTACTGACTCATCCGGGCTTTGATATCTGACTTTACGGTCTCATTCCCAGCTTACCTATGAAGCCGCTGCCAGTCTCCATTACTTTACATCTGCCTGTTCTCGGGAGTCTGTGGGTGTCAAGCCAGCTGGTGGAGAGTTTGCTGTTGTTGATTTTGGTTCCTCAAACTGATTATCTCCCCCACATCCCACCATGGACTGGGGGATAGCCATATGCTCTGTGGCTCAAGGGATGCTCTTGGGGGAAAGGAGAACCACTGCTGTCAATTTCAATGGAAAGGGCAGGTGAAGATCCTTTAGTTAGCTGAGATAGTGAAACCGAATCCAAGACAAATTTGCCAGCCATAGGTTGCTTCCTTTCCAGGGAGTTTTCCGGAAAGGGGAACACAGTGACAACATATCTTCTTTCACTGTTTCTATTTCCATTGACAGAGAAGATTTACTGGGATTTGCTAAGTAGGTCATTCATGCATTTTCATTGCCTAATACTGCTTCAGAGTAAGAAAAGAAAAAGACTTCCCTCTCTTTCTGACTTGGATTGTCAGTCAGAACAGAAGGAATTGCAGGGCAGTAGTGGGATTTCAGAATTTTTTCTCAGTCTGAACAATCTCATTCTGATGAATGTATGGTTTCAGATTTCACTCTAGAAGATGTTTCTTTTGGTGAGACTTCACCTAAGATGAAAGATTTTTTTTTCATTGAGAGTACAATGACATTCCTGTTGCATAGAAAATGTATTATAACTTGTTACAATTTGATATGCCTACATCTGCAGTTTTTCCTCTGGTTTTGCTTCCTTTAGAGAACATTTTTTTCATTGCTTCTAGTATGCTGGAAAGTCAGTCTCCTACCCATAGGAAGTCTGACAGGTTATACTAGGTTTGTCAATTTTGTAAATATTTGCATTCCAACCTTAAACAGATCGAGCAGTAATTTCTATATCTAAAACTGCTTCTAATAAACAGATGACTGCTTCTAAACCCATTGAATCTGACAAGGACAGGAAAGCCTTTGACACATTTGGAAATACATTATATTATTTTGCTATGCTAAGGAGTTTAAACCTTATAAAATGATTTTACATTGTCAAACTCATTTGTAAATGAACCTTGCTTCTTCTGATGGCAGAAATGTGTTGAATGCCTCTTTTTAAAACCTGCTAATTACATTTTCTAATGATATTTTAAAATGTACTGATGATTTTGCTCATTTCTCTTCCAGGGCTGCTGCTTCTGGACTAGTGATTGGGAGACTGGTTTGGCTTTATTCCCAAAACCTTCCTGAAGTTGTTGAAATTCAAATTAAATAAATAAAGTACATTTAATTTAAATAAATTAAATAAACAATAAATAAATAACTTTCTGGTGTCATTCTAAAGGGATCCAGTATCTGTCTGCCTGGGATGACATGGTCGACAGACCACAATGCTTTGCCAGAGATGGCCTGTACCTGTCACCCCTGGAATTCCAGAAACTGGCTAAAGTTCTTGCCGCCCCTATAGTGCCTTTTTTAGGCAAGGTTCAAATGACAAATTCACCACCGTAATAGGAACAGGCAAGCAATAACTAATGCTACTCAATGCTAGAAGTCTAAATCTCAAAATGCACTCACTCGAGGCACTCCTTAAAATGGAGAACACCGATATCTGTGCAGTGACTGAGACCTGGTTCAAGGCTCCACAGAACACCTCTGCACTACCAGGCTATAACTCATACCACACTTTTCGGCCATGTAACCTGGACCGGAGCATCAAAAGTGGAGGTGTGACCATATTCATTAAGGAAATCCACACCTCCAGGATAGTTGCTCAGCATAATGCATCCGAGGTTATCCAAGTGCAACTAACTCTGGGCAAAACTGCAATCCAAATTGTAGATTGCTACAGATCCCCCACCATGCCCCAGGATTCCCACTCTTCTTTTTTTGATGTACTGGAAAATATTTGGGTTCAACCAAACACACTAATAATGGGCAATTTCAACTACCCCACAATTAGCTGGGAAAACTACTCATGTACCAACTCCTTCGCTCAACGCTTTCCGGAATTCATAAACTCCAATGCCCTGGATCAACTTATCAACACCCCCACCAGGGGCAACAATATTCTAGATCTAGTCATTACCAACATGAGTGACCGGTGTTCCACACCTGAAGTCAACGCCTCATTGGTGGTCCACTGCCATAAACAAACTGTACAACAGAAGGAAGAAACTTTTTCAAATGTGAGTAAAATCCCATGAGTGGCGGAGCGCCCTGGTCAGCCTCAGTAAGAAGCTGTGATCGCTCATAAAATCCTCCAAAGCTAGTTACAAAAACAACATCGCCACTGGTTCTAAAGACAACCACAAAGCATTCTATAGCTATGTCAAGAATCTCAATGGCTTTTAGTGATACAATGGGGAAAATACTTCCACAAGTATTTAACTATATAATTAATAATAAAATTAATGACCCGCACTTTAATGCTACGAAAACTATTCTTATACCGAAAGAGAATGCTGATTTGCAAAATCCGGATAACTATAGACCTATTTAACTTTTGAATATAGACATGAAAATTATGACATTGATTTTGGCTAATAGATTGAAGAAGGTAATTAACCTGATAATATCAGAGGAACAAGCTGGTTTTCTAATTGGCAGACAAACTACAGATAATACACTATCACTTCACACACTGATTTTTTATGCCACTCACAGAAGTTTTAATGCTTATGCACTCATAACTGACGCGCAAAAAGCTTTTGATAGAGTTAATTTAGAATTTTTGTTTGAAATTTTATCATATTTTAATATACCTCAAGACTTTATTTTAACATTAAAAAAACTATATAATAATCCTTATACAAATCTAGTTATTAATAAAAATCTCTCAAAAAGAATACAAATTAAGAATGGTACCCGTCAAGGATGTCTGTTATCTCCTATATTATTCAATCTATATTTAGAACCATTATTTCTACATATCAAACAAAATATCTATCACAATACCCCAATAATATATGGTACGAAAATTTCCATGGCTGCTTTTACGGATGATCTAAATATTTACTGTACGACACCTGTTTCAGATACCAAGAAAATATTAAAAGCAGTGGATGACTTTGCAAAAATATCTAATTACAAAATAAATTTTAGAAAAACTAAGTTATTTCCTTTAAAGACGCCTACACCCTTTTCGCTTTTACCATTGGTAGGTCAGGTAAAATCCGAAGAAAAAATTAAATATTTGGGTATTGTTTTTTCAACTGACAACAGAGACTTCTATGTGAATAATGTTAAGTTACTTTGGCAGCATATAGTGTCGGACTTAAAAAGATGGAATAATTTGAAATTACCAATAATGGCTAAGACCTCAATTATTAAAATGAACATACTTCCCAGAATATTATATATCTTTAGAGCTACTCAAGTCCAAATTTCTAGGAAATTCTTCAAACAACTTCATACGGAATTAGGTAGATTTGTATGGGAACCTAGAAAAACTAGGATATCCTATGATAAACTGATGACTCCAAAAAACAGGGGTGGTTTAGAGTTACCGAATTTTGAAACATATTGTTTAATAATAAATGCTAATAGAATCCTAAGAGTGGTTAACTTTGATAGGTATAGTCCTAAATGGTCACCCAAGTGGTTGATTCTGAATTATAAACATGTTGCTAGACTGGGGATTAATTGTAAAGCATTACCTTTTTTAAATAAATATACCCTTAAAATGTACGCTCTGATGGAACATATCAAAGTATATATAATATCAATACAAAGTCTATTTAACTCATTAAATCTTTTACAATATATGATGACTTTTCAACCATTTCATAAGAACCCGAATTTGAAAATTGGTAATCAGCTGATAGATCTTAAAAAATTCCCACTTATAACTGATTTAACCATACTTGATTTATATCCCTTCCTTGGTATCTCAATACACAACATGTTAAGAGAGATGAATCTCCCTAACACGTATTTAATTATAATGAGACAGTTAAAGGATCTAGCAATAAATTTTTTTAGTAATAGTAATTTTGAAATTAAAGAAGAAGATTTAAACATTTGCCTAAACTTATGGCAAACTCTTACCAATGACTGTAAATATATAACGGCTTCATATAATTTGATAAAAGATGTGAAGTATAATAACCAAATACTTTTATCCAAACACTGGAAGGAGAAATTGTTAACGATTGAAGATAATAAAATAGTGAAAGCAATTAATTTAACCTTAAAATCAGTATCTCTTCAAAAGTTATTATTTACTCAGTTGATGATATTTAATAACACGTATTACACTCGTCTTACTCTATATAAATTCAACTCTAAAAACTCACCTAAATGCCCATATTGCATAGATCAAACGGCTGACCTTTTACACATGTTCTGGAGTTGTAAATGTATTTTTAAACTTTGGAATTCTTTAAAAAGTCAATTACAAAAATGGGATATCAACAGTCTACACTTTCTTGGGAGTTTATGATTCTTCATATTCCTCCGATTAATTTGGATAGATCCCAAAGGATCATACTCATAAATATTTTCCTGTTAATGAAGCTGTATATAGCTACAAATTGGTTGAATCCATCCCAGACTTCATGGGAAAACTTTAAGAGTGTAGCGATTAAACATATCTTAGCCCATAAATTACTAATTAAAGATCATAAGAAAAATATTAATAACAAAAATATGGAGCAAATCTTTAATATTGTGTTAGCTTAAGGTTCCAATCCACTTTTCTCTGGGAAGTACATACTAAATATGGAGCTTAGTATAGATAAGCTTTACATTGATACTAGATTCTTATTTGCTCTTCATTTAATACCCATTTAGAAGTTTAGTATAATGTATAATGACTTTATGTAACTGTTGGAAGCATTCATGTATATATTGTAAATATGTTGTGGTATTGTTTTCACATTTGGAAAAGAATAAAGACTTATTATTGAAAAAAAAAAAAAAAGAATCTCAATGGCAACACTCAGATCTGCTCTGAGTTACAGCACAATTGCACTACATATACAGAACAAACTGATATTGCCAACATCCTGGCAGATAGGTTCAGTGCTAACTTTACCTCCCACTCACCCCCTAATGGGCCCATCTCTATAAAGGAAGAATGCAAAGTTCCTGTAATCATGGCTGCACAGGTAAAAAACACACTCTCCAAAGCCAAGAACACAGCATCCATGGGACCAGACAACATCCCAGGCTGCGTTCTACACAAACTACAGAACGAACTGGCATCCCACCTAAGTACCATGTTCAATCATAGTCTCACCTGAGGCATTATGCCCACTGAATGGTGCACAGCGACGGTTATCCCACTCCACAAAGGGGGAGCCACCACGGACCCCGGGAACTACCGCCCCATTAGCCTTATGAGCCTGGTCTGCAAGGCCATGGAATGTATCATCATGGAACTCATAAACAAAGACAGTGGTAATCTCCAAACTCTGGACCCCACCCAGTTCGGGGTTCGTAAAAGGCAGATCATGTCTCCTAAGCCTGATAGACTTCTTTGAAGCAGTCACCAAAGATGTAGACGAGGGTAAGGTGGTTCACACAGCCTATCTAGATCTTGCCAAGGCTTTCGATACCATCCCCCACTCTGGAATTATAGATAAACTCACTAAACTAGGCATAAATCCCTATGTCACAAGATGGGTTGCCAACTGGCTCACTGACAGAACCCACACTGTGAAAGTAGCAGACTCCAAATCTGACTTCAGACCAGTGACAAATGGAGTACCACAGGGTTCAGTCCTGGGTCCTCTCCTGTTTGGTATCGACTTCTCTGATGTACAGGCTAACACAGAAGATCTTTGGCTAACAAAGTTTGCAGATGACTGCAAATTAGGAGCCATAATCAAAACTCCTAGTGATGTGGACATCCTACAAAAGGGCCTCACTGAGACAGATGCCTGGTGTCAAAGCAATGGCCTCAAGCTCAATGCCAAAAAGTGCATTGTCATCCCCTTTGGTAAAAACTCTGTACCTATGAACTACAACATAGGCGGTAGTATACTTAACACCAAAAGTGTAATAAGAGACCTTTGGACACAGGTGGCCAGTAGTCTCTCCTTTGATAATCATATCGCCACAGTCATCAGGAAATCCTTCTATGTGGTACACCTCGTCACAAAAGGTTTCTCATCCAGAAAAAAAGAGGTTATTGTTCCCCTCTAGTCATCACTCATTAGACCAATTATAGAGTACAATGCCCCTTTTGGTATGTACCTCACAAGACATCTACAACAACTGGAAAGGCAGCAAAAATACCTCACAATGAGGATTACTGGCCTCAAACAGATGCCCTACGCAGACCGTCTAAAAAAACTACAGCTTTAAGCCGTCGCATATCGCCTACTCAGAGGTGATCACTGCCTAACATACAAAGCTATGTCAAACCCAGAGCTGTTGGACATGCTCCACTTAAAGAAATCCCAATCCCTCCGAGCTACACGCTCTAGGGACTTAAACCTTGTCACCACAATAAACAGAACATGCCGGAGGGATAGATTCCTGTCCCAGAGACTTCCCATACTGTGGAATAAACTACCTATCTATATCAAACAAAGCTCCTCATTAGCACTCTTCAAGAAAAATCTTGATGATTGGATGAGAAATAGGAAATTCACCCCAGGGATCACTTCTGTGGCTCTGCTCGACAGTGGCACAGGAAAATAATTTTCTTGAGTGGAAAAAGCCAGGGTTCCTTTTTGGCTGGGCTTGTATATGGCCTAGGGCTGATAGCCTAGTACCTACCTATGAACCTATAAAGTTCTGTTTCAATTGTTCTGCAGCTGAGGTGTTCAAGAATTGTGATAAAAAGGGATAGTTGATTCAAGGGATGGCTCATATTTTTCAGCCTTCCTTTTTTAGAGCAAATAAAAAAATCCCTTCCTTCTCAGTTTAATTTTTTTAATAATCAAATTAGGCAGCAAGGAGCCATCAAACCAGATTTTAAAAAGCCTTGGAACACCAGTTGGGCATGCATTATTTACACAGTAACACACACCATGTCGGGCATTATTGCAAATAGCTCAGACATTTTTTTTTTAAATTTCTTCTGTCTATCTTACATTATCAATTCTATGTTTTGTCCTTTGGATTCTCCACTGGCACAGGGGTATTCACAAAATATCTGGCTTCAGCAATTGCCTATTATAGACTTCAGGGTATTCATGTTTTTTTTTTTTTCCATGCCTGGACAACTGTCTATTTTTGCATACTCTTATTATAGCTGGTCCGGAGACTTTTGCAACTGTTTAGAGACTTTTAATCAGACTGCTTTCTTAAATAAACTTCAGAAATCTCTCAACCCTTCTCACATTATTGTTTTTCTGGCATGTCTGGAAGATTCTTCACTGGAAAAAGCATTTCTTCCTCCAGGGAAGATGAGCAATATTTCAAAAGTTCTTCCTCAGTTTGTCAGACCAATGCCAGCCATCTGTAAGGGAAATTATTGGGAATTTGGGGTTGATAATATTGATAATTCTTATGCATCCCATGGCCAGAATCCATATCAGAAAAATCAAATGACACCTAAGGCTAGAATGGACTCAGTATCTTCACCCTTCATCTTTTCAGATCCCTCTTCTGGGATTTCTAAAAAGGAAGATAGTTTAGTGGGTAGAACAAATCTCTTGTAATTCCAGTCTACTATTCCTCTTTCTAACTCCTCTCTAGTCATTACAGATACATCAGACCTGACATGGTAGTGATTTCCAAAGGGGTGAAATGCAAGTTTTGTGGAAGCTTTATGCCATAAAAAAGTACGCAAATGTAAGAAAGACAGCAGCAATCAGCACAATGAAAGCCTTAAATTATCACTTGTGCCACTGACAGGTGCAAGAATACAAAGACAACACACAATGATATATTGCATTAGCAATCAAGGGGATACCAGATCATACCCTATGTGCAGACTTGCTATGACAGCTTTTTCAGTCTCTGTAGGTGTCAAACATTCTGTCAGAGAAAAGCTTTCTTGCAGAAAAGTCCGACTAGGGCAGACCTTCCCAAATGAAAATGTCATCCTGGGGTCTTCCAAAAATCATCCCCTGGAGAACATGTCAAGTAGATCTGATTGCCTCTTCTCACAACAGACAGCTAGAGAAATTATGTTTCAAAATTCCTTGCAAACAGATTTGGAAGACAGTTGCCTTTTTATTCACATGGGCAGGGATGTTCCTGTATCCTTTTCCACCATTTCAACTGATATCCACATTTCTGCACGATCAAGGAGGACTCCTGAAAAATAGTGATAGTGACTCTCTTTTGGCCCAAGCAATAGTGCATCTCCATTATTTTTAATCTGGCCTAAAGCAGTTAACACAAGCTTTGCCACAGACTGGATTTGCTCACAAAAGGCACGGGTGTTTGATACACTGAAATCTGTAAACTCTTCAACTAACTGCCTAGATGACAGAATCTTGACACTGTTTTGGCCCCTTTTTCTTCTAAGGTCATGCATTAGCTATGAAAGGAGGTGAAAAAGTGCTACTAGAAAATTTTAAATGCGCAAGTGGAAAATATCTTCTAATTGGTGCCAATCCAAGGACCATGAACCTCTTAATGCACAACTCTCTCTCGTGGTTGATTATTTGTGTGAGTTACTATCCTTTGGCCATTCTTATTGCTCTTTTAAGGTTCACTTGTCAGCTCTTTCTATTCGTCTGCTCTTGCATTTTGCTATTTCTAACCACACTCACACAGTGTTTTGTAAGGGGTGTTGCATACCTGACCACCTAAAAAGCGGGCAGCTCCTCCTTGGGATCATCGCTTTGTGCTTGAAAGCCTTACTTTTATTTCCTACTGAACCAGCTCATAAGACTACACTGAGGTTCTTACACAGAAAATTGTTTTGCTCGTTGCTTTAATTTCTGTTCAGAGTATCTCAGTAGAACGTTCTTAGGGTGAGTTAACCCTACCTCATTTTTCACAAGGACAGATGTTCTTTGAGAATTAACCCTTCTTTTATGTCTAAAGTGGTCTCAGATTCTACCTTAAAAAAAAATAAAATGACTAATCTCCATCTCTTCTTCCTTAAACCACAGAACAAGAAAAAGATTTTTCACATGCTGGATGCGCAAAGACAACTCAGATACTTCCTAGACTAAAAAATCAGTCCTTCAGGGGAAATGATCAAATATCTGTCTCCTATGAAGGTAACAGGAAAAAACAGGTGTTAAAGCAAACTATTTCCAGATGGTTGTTTCATGCTATTGCTTTTTGTTATACTCGCCATAATAAGTCACTTCCAGGCTGGGTTACAATCCATTCCACACGAATGTTCACTTCTTTGATGGCTTTCTAGAAAAGGGTATACTGTAAAAGTATTCTAGAAGGAGCAACCTGTTCCTCTGCACACACGTTTGCAAACCATTACAGACAGCGTTCCTTTTCCAGGTACAGATCAAGCTTTTCTGGAAGTATTCTCCAGGGGCACCTAGATTGTTAATTTATTTGTTTGTCCTCCGTTCTTAGTTTCTAAATGATAGTAATCAACTCAAATAGCTTAGGCCACTGCAATAGTGTTGATCATAGTACTGCTGTGTAAGCAAACTTTCTAAAATAGTAGATGTTCTAATTGATAACTGTCACAGTAGCCTCCCCTCCCTCCCTTCAGTCCCCTAACTTTGCCTTTTTTCCCCTTTGTATAGCTAAGGTGTACTTCTGAAAAATTCTGTGTATATAGTTTACAGTTGGAATTGTTTCCTAACATTATTATTTCAGGTCTATTGCCTCTCTTTTTTTTGGTAAAAAAGATCTAAACTGACACTTCAGCTGTCTTTATATTAGAGATCCCCTCAAGCTACTGAAAGTTACATTGTGTGAAATGTGCCCTTAAGCTTCAAATGCCACCAAGTCACTGGAGTAGGACCCAAACAGCTTAGGCTATGGCAAAAGTGATCTATTAGAATATCTACCATTGGGGCTGTGCAGCATTTATCCATGAGTATTACAGTTAGATCACACATATAGGAGAAGCCTCAGTTATCCTACAGAAGAGCATGTAATTAAATACTGAACTATTCATACCCGCACAGCTAATTATTGCTACTGTACATTCAACCCTGCATATTTAAAACTGCGCAATTCATTTTTGTCATATGCTCTGCAAAAATACAATTTTAAAAAGAAGACATTTGCTCTAGTTTGCTTTAGGTTTACCTACACCCATACACAAGTTGTAAAGGAATCATTTTTTACAACTGTTACTAAATGGAGTTTGCCTGGCTGACTGATTTATCATGGGGCTATGCCTTTAAGTAAGGTAAGGTTGTTTCTTGTATTAAAAGAATTAACTGTGTTCTTTTTTCCAAACATAATGTAAGGTTCGTTCCATAAGTATGTTTCACTTTCAAACAATACTCATCATCCATGTTTTGGATTTCTTTTCCAACTTCTTTTTTCAGTCTAAAATGTGTATTAATTGCTATTATAAGTTTTAGATAGGCTTGCCTGTACTTTTGTCTGTAAACTAACTTGTAACACCCCACCCACAGGTCTATATTGAAGACCAAAGTATGTGGCTAGTTTGTCTGGTTTATATTAGCAGGTATTTAGTGGTCAAGGTGAATTGGGTAATTTGTTGAGGATTGACACCACTGTAAGCAGTTTAGGGGCATAAGGATAGAGCTTTTACCTCACAGATAAAGCAGATGACAGTCTGGGTCAGGACAGGCATAAATGGGTGAGTAGGGGCTTTATTAATGGCGCCAGTAGCTGCACAATTTTATGAAGTAAACAGCAGGAATTACTTGTTAAATATAGGCATTTATATACTTTGGTAATGCACAATATATTTAGGCAGGTCATAACTATATATTGTATTTGTTATGTAATTAGTATTTACTGTAGGATTATATCTTACATTTGATATTGTTCCTTTTATGCACTCCATGCATTTGTCATATTTTATATGAAACATTCATCTAGTATGTATTATTAGAGTTGGGGTATGGTTCATATTCCACCGATAGAGAACTTTTATTATATGATTGAATTTTGATGCGGTTTTAGGCATTTTTTAACCATTATTAATACTGATAATATTTAGAAGGCTGTTTATATGGGTTTTATCAAATCTATGTTCTTATGTCTTTAAAACTTAATGGTAGTTTAATTGGTCAGGTGGTGTTTTAGGTGGGAATTTTAAAGTATTTAAGAGACAAGGTTTGATATATTCAGTGTTCTGATGAAATCTACATTGGGTAGATGAAAGCGCTCAACCTTCGTTTTGTATTTCAATAAAAGAAGTTCTTTGTGACATATTCGTGGATCGTGGTTTGTTCTGGGAACAGTTTTTGGTGCTGTCTTTCTTCTAGTGTTGAGTTCCTTGAACCTTCGTTGTTGGTATGCCTGGCTATTAGTAATTCAGTGAAAAGTTTATTCGGGGATAAGTACGGATCCCATATATTTATTTATTTATTTATAGACACATACACACATACATTGGAGGTTGCACTGGTTGCTAATGCATTGCTTTCTTGTCACTCAGGATGGCCCAAGTAGAGGAGCTAGTGAGGAAATGGCAAGAGTTTGTGTCTCAATCAGGCAAATTATTTTAAAGGTTGTGTGAGAAGGAGCGTGCACAGTAGGAGGCCATTCAGGTGGTAGCAGCTGCCAGTGGTTGGAAATGAAGAAGTCATTTAAAGTGACAAGTTACCGAGGCCCCTGGGACTACAGACAACCAATCTTGATGAACAGGAAGTGGTGAAGTGCAGAGTGACCCAGAGGAGCCAAAGGAGATGACTAAAATTGGGCAGAGGAGTTTGACTAAGATGGCCTCAACATCCCAACTATTAACAGGTACTGATATTGATATGTTTGTCTGTATCAGTTCATAATTTACTTATGTTGGCATATGACTTGAATTCGAGAGATAGGAGAAGATTGCAGATCTTTCTGGGGGCAGAGAGGATTGGAGGACATATTGGTGAAGGGTCTGAGGCAGAGCAAAGTGCTTATAGAGAAAAACAGGATTTCAGTATGTTGCCAGGTACTGAGGGTTAGGTAGTTGAACCAATTTGGTAAGAGCATTTCAGACTGGCCTGCAGAGAGAGGTAGGTGGTAAATCAGTCTTTATTACAGCACATATCTTGCAGATTGTAAAGGATAAGAATTGGAGGGGAGACTTTGTTGAAGTTTTCAATCTCATAGGTGCCAACAGTGTTCAATGTGTAGAGGAGGTGGCATTACCAGGCATTATGCATGTCATAGCAGCCTTGGCTGTTTTGGCAAAGAGAGGTTCAGGGAGGCATAAGCGGAGGACATGGGAAAATTAGGTTTTGGGTTTTGTGTATTTCATGGTGGTGATATTGAGAATGAGCCCCAAAAGGTATTACCCCTGTTATTGTACAGGGAGGCACAGAGGATCAGGGGTGGGAATGCCTGGCTACAGTATGACCAATGCTTGTGTAAGCTAAAGGGCATGGACAAGTTCTTGGTCTGAGAACACAGGCACTCTAATATATGGATAGGGGCTATGCTGAATAGGATGGGCAGTGGGCTCAAAGAACAGTCTAAGGATGGAGGAAGCAAGGTGAAAACAAGATGCTCTTTCAATGCAGATAAGTGTTTTTGGCCCTCTTGTAGGTTCCCTCACATGTGTTGCCACTGTTCAGGTCAAGATTATGTGATCAAATGTTGGAAGAAAGCTGCAGCGATTAGATCGAGAGTTAATAATTATGGACTAGGGTAGGGAGTGGAGGTTGTGGGTAAGGGAATAAGGCTGATGGGTGCCAGGTGAATGACCTACCTTGCAAGGTAGTACCAGTTAAGGGGCCTGTTCATTCACCTACTAATGCCAGATGGGTAGAACAGTTGCTGTGGGGATGCTCTGACGTAGCAGAGCAGGAACAGGTTGGGGAGGGTCACATTGACTTTGTGATAAAATCTAAGGTAGTGGGTTTGCTACAGATCTGCAAGAATTTGAAGTCAATGGTATGGGAGGAAGGGGATAGTTCAGAGACTGTTGAATAAGGAACTGGTAGAGGATAGGTTACTATGCCCGTTTTTGAGTTTCCTTTGTTTAGTGTTTATCACATCTTCCTGCTAGATTTGGTGCCCAAGAAGTTACTAGGGGAATATAGGTTAACATATCATTTGTCTTTCCCAGAAGGTGATTCAGTCAATACCCATCTTAATATTTCAGATGTTAAGCTTCAGTATCCCTCCTAGGATGAGGCAGTGAGTGTGGTCAGGACATTTAAGGATCCTTGGTTGGTTAAACTGGATATCAAGTCTTCTTCTAGGTAACTACTGGTCAAGAAGTAGAATTGGCCTATATTGGGTGTGCATCTCAATTGGAGTCTCTACTCTGACAAGTCCATGTCCTTGGGCTGAGCAATAGTGTGTGACACCTTTGAGCAGTAGTGTATGACACTTTTGAACCATTCTGCATGCAGCTACAATAGTTGTGGCAGCAGATGGCAGTAGACATGAGGGCAGTGTTATATCTGGATTAGTTTTTGCTGGTTGGTGAAGATAAGGAATCAGGCTTATGGGACTGACTTTGTTTGAGCAAGTGTGTGAGGAGCTGGGTGTGCTGTTAGCTAAAGATAAAGTTGAGAGTCCAGTTAAGATTTTAACCTTTTTGGGAATGGACTTAGATGTAAACTTGGAAATATTCAAAGTAATACACAACAAAGTGCAGAAAGTGAAAGATAAGGTGAGGTTAATCATGAAGAAGGAAGGAAAAAATGTAGGTTAAAGAAATGATGGAGGTCTTGGGCCTGTTAAATTCTGCCTGTAGAGCAATAGTGATGGGGCATACATTTGAGAGCTGTAGCTAATGTTTTGCAACTTGTGAATTGGAAGCATCATTGGTTAAGGGTAGGCAGGCAGGTCAAGGAAGTCACATATATTTGGATGGAGTTTCTCCTGCATTTTAATGGAATTTCTTTTTGTCAAGAAGATTGGGTTGCAGCACCAGGTATTAACATGTTTACAGATGCAGCAGTAGGATTAGGTATGGGTGGGTATTTTGGGGCAGGTAGTTTGCTGAAGCATGGGCAGAGGGGTAGGACAAAGAGTGGCAAAGGGATATCACCTTTTGACACTGATGCCTTTCCAGGTATCATTGGTAGTGGGGGAGCAGGACTTTCAGAACAAAAGGGTGATATTTCATTCAGATAACTTGGCAGTAGTGCAAGTTTTGACAAAGATTTCAATCTAGATGTATGCAGTTGTTACTCAGGAAGATTATTTCGTTTTTCCTAACCATTAACCTTTCCTTTTCAGGTCAACACATTCCCTGTCATGGCAGTGTTTTAGCTGAGTGCTTGTCCCATTTTCAGGTTTACAGGTTTTGGCAGCTGACACTCGATACTCAGGTAAACAGCACTGTTCTACCTGGAAAGGTAAGGGAGATTGAATTAAGCATGTCATATTAACTAGTTCAGCAATCTTCATCCAAGGTGACTAGAAAGGCTTATGACAAGACTTTTTTTGGTTTTTAAGAAGTTTGGTATTAGACTGCTATCAAATATGAGAAACTGGACAGTTGATTTGGTTTGGAAGTTTTTAGTTGAAAGATGAAGGTTGGTGAGATAGCAAGGATGGCAATGATTTTACTTGCATCATTGAGTGTGGCAGTAAGATTGTGCTTTTTGCAAAAAGTTACAAAGGACATGAGGTTAGTGAAGTTGAAAGGTTGGAGAAGGTTTGCACAAGAAAAGGGAATCGAAGATTACTACTAGCAAGCATATGCTACTGGTATTGTTTGCACAATTGTACAAGGTGGCATGTTCACAATTTGATTATGTGCTATGGACCATATTTTCAGTTTTCCTGTATGTTGGGACATTCTGTGTTAGTGAATTGCTAGGGCAATTGAAGTGGAAAGATCTTAGAATTACTTAAATTGGGGAGATTTGGTTCTGACATTCAAAAATTGACAGAGAAAGAGTAAGCAAGCAACTGGCATTGCAGAGGAATATGCAGCTATGTTCAGTGCTTAGGCTAGAGATTTGTGGGAGGCATGTGCTAAGGTGTTGGAGGGCTTACTTTTTTGTGCTGAAGATGAAAACGGTGGATGCTAAGATGTATATGTCATGGGTATTGACAGTAATGAGGGCACAAGGGGTGGTGGTGGGTTTTTATTACTCATCCATTTAGAATAGTTAGGGCTTCGGACTTGACTGAGTAGGTCCATGGAGGTGATTAAGAGAGCAGGAAGGTGGAAATCTAGAGCATTTTTAAGTTTAATTTGATGAGATATGTATATAGTTGTGTAATTTGTTATAATATATATAGAAAACAAGGCATTAATTGTGTGTGTTTCTTTTACAAGCAGAACACTATTGTGCTGGGACATGCACCTGTGATCTAGTTTTGTAAATCTGGGCCATGATCAGAAACACTGACAAGTTCAATGGTGAAGTTTTGTCATGTATGCCATTATGTCTATTGTTACCATCACTGGAAGCGATGAGACTTCAGTTTGGTATCCCATTTGGAGTAGCTATACATTTTGGAGATAATGGCATTGGAGATTGCTTACCTGCTTGTTAAGGGATTTGTCAGTAGATGTGCAGTGGTTTCCAGAGGCTAAGGTTGTCTGGTTGCACATAATTCCCAGGTTGATTTGGAGATTTACTAGCAAGTTTAAGGTGACTGAGGTGGCTAGAAGGTTTATTAACCATAAGATGGCTAGGGCGAGTGGTGGGCTAGGCTTTATTGTAATGGAGCATTGGGAGGTGATGGTGTACATTCAAGTGACATTGGTTTAGACATGTTCAGTGTGAAAATGTCATTATTTTTGCAGGATTTATTTGGGAGATAACTGATGGTTATTTGAGGAGAGACAGGCTGAGTACCAGCCTGGAGAGTAGAAGGGCCCTAGTGTTGTGTTAAGGGTAGGGCTTTTTGCTACCTTTGATGGGTCTCAACTGGTTCTCTCATGGACTCAGATGAGTGGTGTTATGCTTCCTGGAAGAGTTAATCCTGGTTAATAATTGGTGGACACTGCTACAGGTTGGTGGTAAGTGGTCTGAGAAACTGTTTAGTTTCTGTAAAGTTTGGTTGAAATTATTAAAGTGTTTATGAAGGAGGTGAGTGGTCTATTACACAGACCAGTTTATGATATGTTAATATCGGTTGTGTTTTAATTGTTAATAAACCCACGTGTTGCTGTATTGGCATATGGCAATAAAGCTGATCAGAAAGTCAGGAAAGTTATCCAGTCACTTATTTGGTGGAGGGGTTAGCACATTGACAACATGCAGTATGTTTACCATCATACCAATGAGGAATTCAGGTTCAGTAAATGAGATCACCACTGTGAAAAATTGCAATCAGATTGCCAGTGACTGTGGTATTCTCAAACAATGCAAATACCAAATTAATACTAGTAGTGGTCACACGTACTTGCAAGCTCAGCGTCTACTGTGTTCCCTTTCAGGTCCTCAGCACACTGAAACTGTCTGGCCCAGAAATAATGAGAATTCTTTGCCATGCCCTGGAGATCAAGTGCTGGAAACTGGTGACAAAATACAAACACAGTCAGGCAGCAGTACCTGCAAACCCTTAGCTCAGTTCTGGTCTGACAACATTGGTATGTTAATTGGGGGTAAAGAGAAATAAGTATTTCCTGCTGCTTTCTAGGGTTTGCAGGTATGCAGGGAAAAACAGTTTATAAAATATTCAGTGATCTTTATTTGCAGCTTAGCAGCTGGTTCTCTGTCTTATCAGTACTACAGGTATAAGACTTTGTTTCAACACCATTGCCAGAAGATGGCTATGTTGCTGTATGTTGATAAAATGTGTGCAGTCGTCTATGTGGGCTGAGTTTAAAGTATGATATGTTCTTATATTGAATTCATTTCTGTACAAGTTGTGTTGGCTCTGCTTTGTGCAATTATAATAAATAATAGTTCTACTTTTCAAAAGTACACATGCTGAGATTGGAATTCCATGTGGATTTACAGTCTGTCTTTACAAGCAGCAGAGTGGAACAGCACTGAAAAACATATTTGACTTCATTGTAGAGGTGTGATTTTGTTTTATTGCAGCAGTTTTGTCTAGAAGGCAGTAGCACGGCTTATTCAGTACATATTGATAACAATAATGGAAACAAAGTGCCTTCTGTATTACATACACACACACACACACACACACACACACACACACACACACACACACACACAGGTATACACTGCTTAATGTCTGGGATAGGTTCTATCACATAGAACATTAAGTGGTGAGGACGTTAAGTGAACACCCCATACTTTGTACTGGACTTTGCTTAATGTTGGTCTGTACAGTGGCCAATTGTATTTACATCTGCTTGTACAGTATGGACGTAAATGCAGTCAGATGTTGTGCAGAAGGATGTTAAGCAGTGCGACATATATATATATATATATATATATATATCTATATATATATATATAAATAAATATATATACACACACACACACACACACACACACACACACACACACACACACACACACACACACACACAGACAAACACACATTTATATATATATATATCATATGGGTGCAGTTTATAATATCAAAAACTCAGAAATATTGAAACCTTCCTTTTTGTTGCATGGCGGCAAGCCCTGTGCATGCCTCCCGCCACATCCCCTGTTAATTATATACACTAATTCTGGGATCGCGCAGTAGTGGGAGAAAGGACAAATTCCACTTTTCAGTATTTTGAGATTTCAATCAAATGAAGGACAATGTTGCTTCTGAGACTTTGTTATTTCTAAGAATCTTTTACTAATATAATAATTCTGTTATAAGATTTTAGGGAATACTCTGACATGAGTGGATAACACAGATGGGGTTTAAATCCCACCTTTGCCAACCAGTTGTGAAGGAAGTATCAAGCTGGCACTAGATGATTTGCATGACTGTTATTGCTGGCAGTTGACACAGAGTGTTAAATCAATAAGTTGTAGTCCCTGTGGTGCAGAGTTTGATTCCCTAAGCCCTTGTTTGCCTAATATGTAACTTTTAATGTCACTTAACCAGACATAGATCCTTATTTACCTCTGAAATGGGAATGTGCCTAATGGGCCTACCTTGTCAATGAATGGGTATTGTTGTTATTACCCAGCAGGTTAGAGTAGTAGAAAGTGCACACAAGTCTGATTCTGTAATCACTTCACAGAATGCATTATGGCTACAAGAACATAAAGGCAATATGCATTACTGTCTTTGGTAGGGGCTTCAACATCCACACCCAGACTAGACTGCCCTCATGTTATTTACATAGCTACACCTTTGGCCTGACATCCTGTTGCTCACTCCTCTGTCACTGAACCACAGGGTTTTCTAGTGCTTCTTATCCATGGTAACTGCACCTCAAACAAGTTATTTTTATACAGAATCAATTCCTTGGGAAATCTGGCAGAAAATTTGAATTTCCCAAAACTTTCTTTCTGGCACTGTGCAACTGCCAATACCCACACCTCTCAAGCACTTAGTGCAAGAAATTGGACAAAGCCTGACAAAATGATGGAACAAAGGCCCCAAAATAGAGACATATTTTGAATACTGCACTTATAAATTTAGAACATTACTAGACTTGCACAGTTTGCGTTAAAATACATTTTCTGAAGGATTTGAAGTCTGACACTCAAATGTATGTCATTATTTGATGACTTCAGTCCTCAGATCATCCCAGTGATTTGCCAGAAATCACAAATGTTATAACAAACAGACCAAAATATGAGGCAAAAATCAGGACATTCTGCAAAATCTTGACAGTTGATATGACCAGACACCATCAGCTACCTGCTGCTCTTGATTTAGTCACATATAAATTTACAAATTAAATTATTTCACTGGTAATAGGCTCAACTGACCTAGCTAACTGGAAATGGAAGGAACAACTTGTTAACCTATAGTGGTAGCTATTGATAACCTTCTCGGAAAGAACATACATAAATAATACAGACCATCTATGACAGCTTAACTCATTAGCACATGATGTGGAATGTCACACCTCTAGCAGCCTAAGTGCATCTTGCATTCCAGAGCATTTTCTGAAAAATCAACTAAAAAACATAAAATAAACAATTGTAAATACTTTTGATCAAAATAGCCATTAAAACCATACAAATGGCAATGTTATGAGTAAGAAGTATTCTTTTCAATGATCATGGTCATTGCATTCATAGCCTTTTCCATAAATACTGTCATATGCAGCACACAAACCCCAAATTATTTTTTTCTAAAATCTCGCAAACAAATGTTCATATCTTAAAAACTATACAAGCCTGACATATATTGTTAGAATATTTCTGTTAATCAGACATTAGCTTTCACATAACAAGAAATTCCTCTGTAAGTGTATGTTGAGATATTTACAGAAATATAAAAAACGTGTTTGACTGTATAATTAGCAATTAAAATAATACTGGATATTTCTCTAGATATACAACTTACAGTAAAAATATCAAATACTGTTTTCTTCAATAATGTCTAAGGTTTCACCTAATGTCATGTACGAGTTTGTAAGTGCGTTGTTTTTTTTTTTTTTTGAAAATTTGGAAATGTTTCTTATTTTCATAATTAGTAACAAACAGCTAGCAATACTTCTAATATATTCTGATGTAAAGCAGCATTTTCAGTGAACTGTCCTATATCCCACATCAGTGTTTCACACCATATACCTCATTAAAATGTAATTCTCAAGTTATGAAACCGTGAGTACAAATATGAAAATATGAATAAGAAGTGGCAAGCAAAGATTAATTTCTCCGCTGCAGGACATCTTAGACTTACAATCTTAAAGTCTTTTGAAATAACTCCTTATCATTTCTAACACTGCCTATTATTATATGGCAAGTCACTTAGTTAAAGAAGCCAGAACCAAAACAGTTCTGCATGCCATAAGGAGGCATGAGTGTGAACTGGAAGTATGCAGAAAAGGCATTATAGGCTTCATTGAGCTAAAGTAAGTGATCTTTGTTTAAACAATAAAGCAAACAGTAGAGAAACAGATTATATATGCAGAGGCACGAGAATGCATAAGGAATATTAAAATACCGCTATGTTAGAAAGCCAGAATATGTAAGGAATAGTCTGATCCACCGTAAGATAAATATCCTAGCTAAGTCTAAAGAAATACTGGATATAACTAGTTTAAATTTGAAAACTATTACAAACTACACAGGCAGATATAGATTTTCATAATATTTACATGGGTGAACCAAGGTCTTTCATGTTATCACATAACACAAGAATAGGCCAAAAATTCAGAAATGCAATGTATGCGATTGTGGCCAATATACATATGCAGAGAAATGTTTCATGAAATGGAAAATGTGAGGTATGGCCAAGGGTTGAGAGTAGGGTTTCACTATAGCAACAAAA
This sequence comes from Protopterus annectens, assembly GCF_019279795.1. Taxonomy (NCBI): domain Eukaryota; kingdom Metazoa; phylum Chordata; order Ceratodontiformes; family Protopteridae; genus Protopterus; species Protopterus annectens. Next base: position 1,496,712,645 of record NC_056737.1, on the reverse strand, counting down.
AAGGGGTGTACAAAAAAGTGAAAAGGAATCTGCTTGCCAAAGCAGGGTTGTAAGCTGAATGGACAAGTTGTATGACAATATTTGAATGTAGAATAATATGATGAAACATAGATAGGAGAGGTGGGATTCAATAGAGTAACATGATATACCAGCCCACAAGAGTTTTAAAATATCATCCGTGGACCCGTGCTATAATGTTAGTGGAAAATATGATGCCCTCATGGGATTCAGCACATTAATTCAGTATGCATGGCAGTACATCCTCAGTTCCTTAGGATGCGGAGCCACAAAAGCAGTGAGTAAAATGTGTAATAAAACACATATTCCAGGGTGAATATAGCATATTTTCAATCTGATAGCAAGGCAGATCTCAAGGGATTTGAACCCATGCCTTTTTGAGAGAAGCTCTTTTTACTAGTGCACTAACAGGGGGAGCCACAAAAGAACTGAGAGTGAAAGGTTTTATAAAACACATCAGGAGAATGTAATACATTTGCAGACTACAAACCAAACATTGTAAAATAACATACAACTATCAGAGAATTAGAGCCACGCACCTATTGCACTGGTACAGTACAAATCACTTCATGAGTGCTCAGACCCATTGAAGCAATTGAACCCAAGGAATTGTTTGTTTTACTAAAAATTTCCATTGTGGCACTCCATGACATTTAGCCCATTTGAATTACCAATATGGCAATATTCATAGACCATGACATGGAATGGATTTTATTTTTGCCATAGGATGAGATGTTTAATGTCTCGTTGGTCTTTGTTCTCCGCAACCCACAGTACAACATAGGAACACAAAGATGGTGTTGCTTTAGAAGCCATTTGTGAGAATGTGGGTTGTGTTTATCTATTTATGACCAGAATAAAAGTTGCATATGGAAAAAAAATGGACAGAGATGAACAAATAAAGCAGTCAAAGGGTAGAACACAAGTTGAGCAAATAAGGAATACACAGGATAGAAGTGGAGGGGAATGTAGCAGAACCGTTGGGGGGACAGGTGCCCTTTTATTTTTATTTCTGATAAGAGAGTGTAGGAGAGTGGAAGTTAGGGAAGCAATAGGTCACAAAGCATGGAAAGGCAGGTCTGACAGGGTGTGTAGTAACACGGTGAGGATTGGGGAACACAATAGTGAAGGAGTCATTGCACAAATACATGGCTGGTCCTGGTAACAGAAAGTAAGGGAACAGTGCATTGGGGAATATGACTGGATATATGAAAATGCAATCTCTGACAACTTAGACTCAGTGGGAGATTACTCATCACCCTTGGAACCATTACCAGAAGGTTTTGGCTCAGACAGTGGAGTCATCACTGGGCAGGGACAAAACTCAACCAGTCTCTGGGCCATGGTTCTCCATGTGTTTGATGTGGGCATCCATCTTCTTTTCTTTTATCTCCCCTGCAAGCTATGTGGGCTTCTTACAGGTGAAACAAATGTTACATCAACTTGACACATACTAAGCAGAAGCTGTGCCATGGGAGTGGAGGGCTACTGGTGGAGGGGAATCAATAAAGCTACAGCTTACAGATAATGAGGAGTTGCTGGCCTTGCCGAAAGGCAGTACCATTACCAATGAGTCCCAAAGTGAGATACTGGATGTTGGGGCTGAATTGGACTGACCACAGAGAGTTTCAATAGCAGATGCTCCTAGTACATTGTATTTCATAGTATCAACAGTTGCAACTCCTCCTTAATACACAGTCAGTGCAATGTTCATCAAGTCTGACTTATAGTATACAGGTAAATCTGCATGAAATGTGGCCGGAGGTATTAATTGTCATCATATTTTTATAGTTGTGAAGGTGTCAGTTGTTTCTGTTGTTATGGTGCTGGGTTCTACTTCCAGTGTATAATGTTTGCTTTGGTGTAATCACAGGGGAGTCTTTATCCAGCACCAATACTGTGGAACTGCCCCATCTGACATGGGGGAACCTGTAGCTTTTGATAATAATGGTAGGAATGAGGTGGCACAGTCAGGTGTTGTAACCTTTAACCTAACCCTACCTCTAACCCTAACCCTACACATTGTTACTAAAACCCCTTTTCTAACAGTACCACTACACAAGATAAAGTCACAAAATATATGTAACATCAATCACAAAAGAAAAGAAACAGTAAATCTATTTCCTTACACAATCTTTATCCAATGAACACACATACATGCCAACCACTTAACCTTTTCAGTCAAACATTCATTTTCTTTCACATTCCTGCTTATGAACACTATAGAAAATGTGCATTCAGTCAAATGTGGTTTCTATATTTTGTGCTTTCAGGGATTTTCACCACCTCAAAAACATTAAGGTCAAATATGCTTTCAATATGATGAGCTGTAACCAGTCCACTAGATATACTCTTCCAAAATGTTTTCTAAGCTTATTATGTACTGAATTCAAGGGCTAATTATCCACCATGAGAGAAGTTAACCCTATGATTTTGTAAAGGAGCTTTCTATTGTTCATAGGTTGGTACTAGGCTATCAGCCCTAGGGCCTATACAGGCCTAGCCATAGCAATTCCCTGGCTATTTATTCCCACACTATTTACTTCCCTGGACCCCTGTCTAGCAGGGCGACTGATGTGATGCTTGTTTCTGGCCAAACATAGAAAATGATGATTCTAAATTAATGAAAATGTTAACAGTGCATTCTGCAGAAAATGTTGCATTATACTTCCTGTGTTATTATGTAGCTATATTATCTGTTTATTTATATTTTGCCTTTCTTTATCCATTTCAACTTAATACATTCACTAAAGTAAAATATAGCTGATAAAAAACTGCTAAAAAGTAATTTTCTAGAACAGAGTGAAAGAAAATTCAAGTAAGCCGACAAAAAAATAAATAAAAAAAAATTGCAACAACTACGCAATTTTACACAAAACTAATACAACTGTATAATATCAATAAACTCCTAATGATAAACTCCTAATGTATAACACCAGACACAGAAAATGAAGCAGTGTAGGCAGGGACAGGAAGTGAATAATGTATTCGCAGAGAAGAATTCAGCAGTACCCATAGCAACAGCAAACAGAAAGCTATTTACAGTATCCTGAAATGCAAACTTCAATATAAAGTACGTAAAAGTAAAACACTGCATAGATAGAAATGCATATTAAAATACTAATAGAGTACAAAATTCACCACAGAATTTCAATTAAATAAGGCATCAAGCATACTATTAGCCAAACCATTTTAAAAAAAATGAGGGGTTCCTTCCCACTTGTGTCGTTCCTTAATTTTCTAGTGCTCAGTTAACAATTTGTCAGAATTCTGTTTTCTGGCAGACTGGAAAGCAACTTCCTGTAGCTCTGAGCCATTCTTAATTCAAACGTAAGAAAAATATGTTATACTGATCAAGTAAAAGCTTATTCAGTATAAACATTTTTTCTCACATTTAAAACAGGAAACAACACATAACAAATGGTAAGCAATATAAATGAATTAAGCAATAACACACACCTGGGTGTGGGTAATGGTGGATTTACCCAAGGTTGCTGTGGTTTGGTCATGAGGGCGAAGCCCGAGTGGCCAAACAAAGACAACCGTGGGTAAATCCAGCATTACCCACACCCAGAAGTGGGTTACTGCTATTATACAATGAAATTATTTAAGAAAAAAAATACTTAATTTCCTTAAATATGGCATTGTATAATGCTTCCGTGCTGCCATTCTGCAGCTGTCCAGTATTCTGCAGCAGTTCTGATGTACTGCGCATGTGTATGCTTACGCAGTACATCGGAGCTGTGTGTGGAAACAACAGAGAAAGAAAGATCTCCATTGCTAAAGTGTCTCGCTATGTTAAAAGAGTTTAACATAGCAAGATAGCTTTAAAAAAAAGCAATGAAGATCTTCCTTTCTCCGTTGTTTTTTTTTAAGCTGTCTCGCTATGTTAAACCCGTTTAACATATAATAACCCGTGTATTATTTAACAAATAATTTTATGATTAAGATTTGTTTTTAATGTTATTGATTCATTGTGCTGACGTTTCATATTTTTGTATTTATATGCATGAGTTATTTATGAGTGTCATATAGTATACATTATGTTTTATCTGTCTTTATCTATATGTACACGAGTCATTTATGAATGTTTTTCAAGTGCTTTTTATGTAAGTTAAAGTTGTTTGAGATGCCTTTTAAATTTTAATTGGTAGAGGTCATGTGACTTTAATTGTTATAAAAAGGGTGTGTGTGTGTGTAGTGTTCTTGTTACACCTGATGAAGCAATTTATGTGAAAGTGCTTGTGTCTATCTTGTGCACTAGTAAAGAGGATATGAACTGGAAGAAGCAACAGTCGTAGCTGTGTCCTTATTTGTCTTTGTTTTTACAATGTCAACAAACACACAGAGGCCATGTTAAAAGTAAGGCATTTATCGTGGGCATTATGCCAAACAGCAGATCTTTCAATGGGTAAGGTGGCCTCCTCTTGTAATGTCAGGCCTTATAACAACCAGAGATCATCTCTTATCTCCTCTTAATGTCTGTCACATGAGGCATATTTGCTTACTTATCATGCAGAGGCATGGCTACTGTTTTCCGGAACAAATGAGTCCATAGTAAAATTGAGCAGTAATTAAAGTTGGGATATTGAGGATCTGTGTTGTATACAAATTATCCATCAATGCTTGGATTAAGCAATAAAGTGGAAGTCCAATTGATGTAACATAAGCACATGAAGCCAATTGATACACAAGTCATAGCCTCAGCATTGATTATTGCTGCTATACCTTAAAAATGTTTGGCTAATTTTGTATACATTTTATTCTGCATTTTTAACAATTTTTATCAGTACACTTGTTAAGAAACTAATCTATTAAAAGTTTTCTTTTTTAAAGACAGTTATGGAAAGTAATGTAATATTTGCAGTTTCAATTAATTAAATTTCCATATTAAAATAATAGCTCTAAAGAAACAAAAAAATGTACTTAATATTGAAAGAAAAACTGAAGTCTAGAGAACATAGGATTGTATTGCAGTTGTGCTATTTTAGAGCTTAGGTGCCACTGTTCTTTAAACGAGTATTAAAGGAAAGTTTATTGGAGACAGATCTGTTATCTTGTAGTTACATATCTTGAGTTTGTTGCCATTCTGTCAACATCTCATGTGTTTCCTCTACAGATGTGAATTGTATAAATGATGACAGCCTGGTTTTCAGAAACTATACAATAGCATTTAACATTTTTATCTCATATGAATAAATGATACCTTCTGGATACTGAGGCAGATGTTGGCAGCCATTCTTACAGAAAGAGTTGATTGTTAAATACAGGAAGCTGCTATTAAATGGGATAGAATCCCTAAAAACAGTTAAGAGGATTTCTTCAGGTTAAACAAATAAGGAAGGGGGGGGGGGGAGACCACAAAACAGACAATTTCTTGATAGTAGAACATAATCTAAGATGCAGCCCTTAAGAAACAAGCATCTTGCAATAATTTGCAAGGTTGCAGAGATATAGATACTAAGCAATAAGTGAAACGTAATAAAAACATGGTTATGTAATTTAGCAATAGTTAATGATCATTACAAGTTCTTGTTTGCTTGTTACTTCTCATTCCTCAAGGTTATAAGAAGTGTTTCGCAACTGGGTCAATATCACGATCCATGGTAGAATCCACTTTAATTTCTAAGCCTATTAGTTCAAACATATTGCACTTTAATTTTCATCTTGAGTTCCGAATGAGGAGGACATTGTTGAATATGCAGGTGTGGTTGGAAAGGACAGTGCAATACGTAGGATGGAATTACTGAACCAGAAATGTACCACTGGGATTATGCAGTCAAAAATCTGAAATTTTGGAAGAACTTATACCGATGGATACCACACTCATTCTTTATGGGATTCTAACAAAAAATGACAATCTAATCCACAGCAGTTAAGTCAAATCTTGCATAATTCCTAATGAAAAAAAGCATGCTTTAACCACAGGACATCTTATTTTACAGAAGATTTGCTACATGCCAAAAAAAGAACAGAAAGATGAAGCTGTTTTTTAGTGTGATTACAAACAACAGTTATTGTAATTTGACATTTCTTTCAGTACCCATGCACCTGCCTACCAACATATAGAACCTTGGCAATGCTTGGAGTATGACAAAACTAAGAATTTGTTTTTATTTATTTACATTGGTTGACTTGGATAGTCTGCCTGGGCTGGGAGCTCTTTTTCAGGGGAGTTCTAGGAAGACAGTTTTGATGTTTACATATTGTTCTCAACATTTTGAAACCTACTAAATCATTTTTTTCTGAAGCACTTGTACATTTTCCTCAATGCCTACATTCCTAAAGTCTGGAAAGATAATTCATAACAGCATAATGCTCTAGTTTACGTGACTGCAAACACAGTGTCCAGTATCAGCAAATAATCAGATCACCAGAGCATCTTGTGAATGAAACTTATAATTTCATAGAAAATGTGATACATTATTTTTCCTTGATAAAAACCTCTTTTACCAATTTTACATGGGATCAGGGTGCTGGGTCATCTTATACCACCTCTCTCTGTTAAGAGACATTCTCCTACCTTCTTTGACATTCATAACCCCCTGTTAGATCTTCCCTCATTCAATCCTTCCATCTCTTATTTGGACATCCTCATCTCAGCTGCCTTTATCCATTTGCTCTTTAATATGCAATGCAATATGCAATTGCAATGCATTAGTTCACAGCTTCTTAACTACCTCCTCCAGCATAACCTTCTCACTCCCACTCAGCACAGCTTCCGTCCTAACCACACCACTACTACTGCCCTACTATCCTTCACTCATACCATCTGGCTATGGCTGAGGCCCTAGATAAAAATAAACTCATATCTTGTCTCTTCCTTAACTTTACCAAAGCTTTTGATGCAGTCTCCCACCCCCCTACTGCTATCTAAACTCACTAATCTCAACCTATCTTCCACCTGCCTTACCCGGTTCTCCAGTTACCTACCCTGCAGGCAGCAATCTGTTAAATGGCTCTCATCCTTTTCTCCATTCATTCCTGTCCCAACCGGAGTACCACAAGGTTCCATCCTGGGTTCCTTTCTGTTTAATGTCTTCAACAATGATCTCTATATATCTTGTCAACAATCCTCCCTCATCCAATATGCTGATGACTCAACTCTCATCTCCATTTCTAACAATATCTCTGAACTCAATACCCTAACCCAACATGCTTTTCTATCCACTGAACAGTGGTTTTCTGCTAATCTACTTTGCCATTTCACACTGAGCTAATAGGAGGAAGGGCTATGAGCCAACTAATCTGTGATATATAACATTATGTATCCTGTTTTTTGCTTATTTTTTCGAGTTATTTATAGTACTTTTATTGTCTGCATATACTTTTCTAGCTAGTTTCACTGTGTGTGAGGTATTAACTAGAATTTTTCTGCAATTGTTAAGCATCTGGTTGGAGTTGTTTGTTCTGATTTCCTGTTAAGTAGTGCATCATATAACTTGTTTGCAGTTAAAAGCATTCTCTAGAGTCTCCTTGATCTTTTATCTGTTTAAATATTCCTGCAGTTCTTTTTCTACCCAAGTAGTGTGGGTAGTGTAGCATCGTCCATATTCAGGCTTGTGTTTTGGGGCTAGTTGTTTATTAGTAGAGGCTGTGTGTCTGAGCACATGTTCCAGGCCATCATAGTATAGCCAAAGCCATTATAGCATTTTAGTGAGAGTGAATTGTTTATGGTCATTGGCTGATTGGGGTTGCCTGGACTACAGCTTGAAGTAAGCACCTCATTGGTTCTTTCAAGCTTTTTTTAAAGTTGTTTCAGGTTTCAATTTTGTTACTTAAAAAGTTAACTTGTGAGTGTTTCTGCCATTTCACACTGAGCTAATCAGAGGAAGAGCTCTGAGCCAACTAATCTGTGATATATAACATTAAGTATCCTGTTTTTTTGCTTATTTTTACGAGTTATTTATAGCACTTTTATTGCCTGCAATTACATTTCTAGCTAGTTTCACTGTGTGTAGGGTTGCCACCTTTTCAAATGCCCAAAGTGGGACATTTTTTCTAGAAATGTGAAATTTTGCAGCATAAAACATACCATGGCCAATGCAAAGGACAAAACTTCATGTCTTTGCCAAAATAAAAGCTTATTTATATAGTATTTTAGTTGCATACACTATTTCTTATAGCATTTAGGTGGTTCATATACAAAAAAAACTGAATTATGCAACTATTAAAGGAAACTTAGGAAATATTGTTTATCCTAAAATCTCAGGACTTTTGACATTTTTTAGTTTTTTCAGCAGGACACACCTGCCCATAGAGGGACTGTCCCGCGCAAAGAGGGACAGGTGGTAACCCTAACTGTGTGTGAGGTAATAACTACAAATTTTCTACAATTGTTAAGCATCTGGTTGGATTTGTAGTTGCCCACCCCTACTGTAAATTTGATCTGAGACACTCCTCCAAGTCTAGTGTCATTACCTCATTCTACCTAATCCAGGGAGAACATTTGAGAAGGCCAACCCAGTTAGTTTCTCCTCTTTTCCCCTTTCCACTTTACAAAAAAAAAAAAAATTCTAAGCTTGTTTCCTGCCTTTCCTGTAAGTCGTCTAGTCCAGATACAGATTTGCTGTATCTAGGACTGTTTGTAAGCTTCTGAGCTCCCAAGACTTTCTGTGTTGGAGGGAAGCCTTCTAGCTTAATTTTGTTTCTTAGAACTAGCCACGTTTCTAGTTTCAGTACTCAAATCTGTTTCTTTGTGCTCAGCACTTGTTCAGAACTCACTGTAAGCACTAAATAAGCTACACATTACAACAACTGTCAACTTTCCTCACTTGTCTAGATGAAAAAAGTTTTTAGTACTTAATAAATAAGCATATATCCAGGCATGTCAAAGGGTCAGCTCCAGGCATTTTCTCCTCTCTACCTGATGAATCTGGGCATATTGGGGCAATGCAGCAATTGCCTTATGTACACAGACAATCTTCTCCTCCTACCACCCAACACTACAACCTGTGAGAGATGCACTTATATAACCAAACTGGAAGCAAATCCCTCTTCAACTAAGACAGGACTAGACAGTCAAGAGGAGAAGGTAACCACTTGTACCACACCACACTCATCACATAGTCCATCAAAACCTACACCACCAAAACACACACAGAGAAACACAAAACACACACCTACATTCGCGGAGGCTCTCAATAAAAATCTACCCAAGAAACAGGGACCTCCAAAGCAGAAATGCAAGCAACCCCCCCAACACAACCCAAATGACGCATAGCCCACAAACTCAGTGTGCCACTCAACCACAGCCCATAAGGCATAACAACATACCCAACACTCTAGTTATAGGTGACTCAATAGTCAGGCACACTGATTTTCCAGTCATCAGGCTAAACAAGGAGAAAGTTACTGTCAGCTGCCAGGATCAGCCACATAACACATGTACTCAGGTCACTCCACAAGTACAAATATGACTCTGTCATTGTCCATATTGGTGTGAATGACCTGAGATGTATCTCCCTGGACTACATGAAAAGAGACATGGAGGAGCTGTACGATTTTGTAGCCCAGGCAGGTATGACCCTAGCTCTGAGTAGTACAAGGCCAAAATGATTGATTTCAACAATTGGCTAAGCTTCTGGTGTCATTCTAAGGGGATCCAGTATCTGTCTGCCTGGGATGACATGATCGACAAACCACGATGCTTTGCCAGAGATGGCCTGCACCTGTCACCCTTGGGATTCTGGATACTGGCTAAGGCTCTTGCCACCCCTATAGTGCCTTTTTTAGGCAGGGTTCAAATGATAAATTCATCACCGTAACAGGTACAAGCATGCAAAATATGAGGGTAATGCTATTTAATGCTGGAGAACATCGACATCTGTGCAGTGACAGAGACCTGGTTCAAGGCTCCAGAGAGCACCCCTGCATTACTAAGCTATAATTCATACCACACATTTCGGCCACCTAACCTGGACGGAAACACAACAGGCAGAGGTGTGTCCATATTCATTAAGGATATCCACACCTCCAGGCTAGTTGCTCAGCATAATGCATCCAAGATTATCCAAGTGCAACTAACTCTGGGCAATCCAAATTGTAGCTTGCTACAGATCCCCCACCATGCCCCAGGATTCCCATTCCTCATTTCTTAATACACTGGAAAATATTAGGGTACAACCTAACACCCTAATAATGGCCAATTTCAACTACCCCACCATTAACTGGGAAAACTACTCATGTACCAACTCTAGTGCTCAACGTTTTTTGGAATTCATAAATTTCAACACCTTGGATTAACTTATCCACACCCCCACCAGGGGCAGCAATATCCTAGATCTGGTCATTGCCAACATGGCAACCGGTGTTTCACACCAGAGGTCAGCTCCTCGTTGGTCAGATCAGACCACAAGCTAATCATCTTAGACATCCACATCCCAACCCCACCCCCCATTAGGGAAACCACCATAAAACATTTCTCCATAGCCAACTTCACGCTTCTTAAGACAGAAGTGGCAGACTTCATGACACCCATGCAGATGGACAATAGAGATACGACTGCTGAATCCTATACAAATGCACTTTATAAGCACTTACATGAGTGCATGGATCATGCAATCCCTAACAGAACCAAGATGTTATCATCCAAAAAAAAGGAAGCTAATCTGGTGGTCCCCTGCCATAAACAAACTCTACAACAGATAAAAGAAGCTGATGCAAAAAACAGTAAAATCCCATGACTGGAGGAACTCCATGGTCAGCCTCAGTAAGAAGCTGAGATCACTCATAAAATCCTCCAAAGCTAGTTACGAAAACAAAATCACCACTGATTCTAAACACAACCACAAAACATTCTATAGCTATGTCAAGAATCTCAATTGCAACACTCAGATCTGCTGTGAGTTACAGCACAATGGCACTAAATATACAGAACCAACTGATATTGCCAACATCTTGGCAGATAGGTTCAGTGCTAACTTTACCCCTCTCTCTCCTAAAGGGCCCATCTCTATCCTGGAAGAATGCAAAGTTCCTGTAATCATGGGTGAACAGGTAAAAAAAACCACTCTCCAAAGCCAAGAACACAGCATCTATGGGACCTGACAACATCCCAGGCTGCGATCTACATGAACTACAGAATGAACTAGCACCCCACCTAAGTACCATGTCCAATCATAGCCTCACCTGAGGCTTTGTGCCAACTGAATGGCGCACAGCAATGGTTATCCCACTCCACAAAGGGGGAGCCACCATAGACCCTGGGAACTACCACCCACTTAGCCTGATGAGCCTGGTCTGCAAGGCTATGGAACGTATCATCATGGAACTTATAAACAATGACATTGGTAATTTCCAAACTCTGGACCCTACCCAGTTTGGGTTTGTAAAAGGCAGATCATGTCTCCTAAACCTGACAGACGTCTTTGAAGTGGTCTCCAAAGCCGTAGATGAGGATAAGGTGGTTCACACAGCCTATCTAGATCTAGCCAAGACTTTCAACACCATTCCCCACTCTGGAATTATAGATAAACTCACTAAACTAGGTATAAATCCCTATGTCACAAGATGGGTTGCCAACTGGCTCACTGACAGAACCCACACTGTGAAAGTAGCAGACTCTAAATCCAACTTCAGACCAGTGACAAGTGAAACACCACAGGGTTCAGTCCTAGGTCCTCTCCTGTTTGGTATCTACTTCTCTGAAGTACAGGCTAACACAGAAGATCTTTGGCTAACAAAGTTCACAGATGACTGCAAACTAGTAGCCATAATAAAAACGTCTAACGATGTGGACATCCTATAAAAGGGCCTCAATGAAACAAATGCCTGGTGTCAAAGTCATGGCCTCAAGCTTAATGCCAAAAAGTGCATTGTCATCCCTTTTGGTAAAAACTCTGTACCCATGAACTACCACATAGGCGGTAGTCTACTTAACACCGAAAGTGTGATTAGAGACCTTGGGGCACAGGTGGACAGTACTCTCTCCTTTGATAATGACATTGTCACAGTCGTCAGGAAATCCTACGTGGCACACCTCCTCACAAAAGGTTTCTCATCCAAGAAAAAAGACGTCATTGTTCCCCTCTACTCATCACTCATTAGACCCATTATAGAGTACAATGCCCCTTTTGGTATGTACCTCACAAGACATCTACAACAACTGGAAAGGCCACAGAAATACCTCACAAAGGAGATTACCTGCATCAAACAGATGCCCTACACAGACCGTCTCAAAAAGCTCCAGCTTTACTCTGTCACATATCACCTACTCAGAGGCAATCTCTGCCTAATATACAAAGCTATGTCAAACCCAGAGCTGTTGGACATGCTCTACTTAAAGAAATCCCAATCCCTCCGAGCTACATGCTCTAGGAACCTAAACCTTGTCGCCACAATAAACAGAACATGCTGGGGGGATAGATTCCTGTCCCAGACACTTCCCATACTCTGGAACAAACTACCTATCTGTATCAAACAAAGCTCATCATTAGCACTCTTCAAGAAAAATCTTGATGACTGGATGAGAGATAGGAAATTCACCCTGGGGATTACTTCTGTGGCTCTGCTTGACATGGGCACAGGCAAATAATTTTCTTGGGTGGCGAAAGACAGGGTACCATTTGGCTGGGCTTATATAGGCCCTAGGGCAAATAGCCTAGTACCTACCTATGAACCTATGAAGAAGACAAAACTCTTGCTCTTTCTCCCCCGTTCTCTTACTCACCATAAATCCTCTTTTACTATTATATCCTTTAACAATACAATCATCCAACCTGAAATCCACACAAAACTCCTTGGTGTCATCATTGATGATGAACTCAAATTCAACCTCCATATACACCAGTGCATTAAAAAAACACACCAGAAGCTAGGTCTACTGTATCACAATAAAACATTTCTAGCCCCTAATGCTAGACTTTCTCTAGCACAGGCACTCCTCCTCCCCTCTCTACTGTATGCTGTCCCAGTGCTTACCAACATTCAGACCACAACCTTAAACAAACTTCAATAAATGTACCATAAGATAGCTAGACTGATCAGAATTGCTCCTTACAATGCACATCACTGCCCCACCCTTAACTCTCTCCAATGGCTTGAACTTCCCCAACAACTACTGCTATCACAATTTCAAATGCTACACTTCATTCTTTATAAACCTTCCTCATGTCCAGCTCTCTCATCCTTTGTCTCCAGCTATTCTCCACTTTGGACCCTCCGTACCTCTAATCAGTAACTACTAGACACCTACCAACCCAAGAAAACAGTAGACAAGCTTCTCTATAAATACTGCTGCCCATGCTTGGAACTAACTTCCCCAAGACATACGTTCCATCTCCCACACTCCACACTTCAAAAAAGAAATCAAACTAATCCTACTGAAGTCCAGAACTTGCCCTTGTCAAGAACCCAAACTAAGCTCCCCAAATCTACTTCTAATCAATCCCTCCTCGTTCAACTAGTACCCTACTATGTGTTTACTTACTATACTCAATGTACTATGCTGATGGATAGATCTTTATGCAAATATGTATATATATATATATATATATATATATATATATATATATATATATATATATATATATGTATATATACACATAGCCGGCCTTAGGCATAGGCTAAATAGGCGGCCGCCTAGGGCGCCACTGTAGCAGGGGCACTTTTCCAGTATTTATTTGGTATAGGTAGACCAGGATGGGGGCACCGGGTGTTGTGGGGGCGGGTGTCATGGAGCCCTTTTGCCTAGGGCACTTGTTGACCTAAGACCGCTCCTGTATATATATATATATATATATATATATATATATATATATATATATATATATATATATACACATGTGTATATATATGTATATATATATATATATATATATATATATATATATATATATATATATTTCTCTGTAAAACATTATGTGCATTTCCTTGTGCATGAATGCTTTTTTTCTGTCTTTAACTTCCTGCAAAACAAGTTTTATTATAAGTAATCTGACTGAAATATTTTAATACTGTAAACTCTTTGTGAATGGAGCTTTTCTCCTTGGGTCTCCATTGAAAAAAGACCCCAAGCCCAGTTGGACTAACCCGGTTAACAAATGTCAAATAAATAAAATAAATAATGTTTTTCTAAAGATTCTTTGTTTCTGCACATGTAATCAAACTACACGTAATCAAACCACACTGATCTGTTCAACTTGATCTTTTCTGCATCTAGGGCTACTTAGGCTTCTGTTCTGATGTCCTCACTTCTTCATCTGTCCCACAGTGAGCATTTTATTTCTTATCTCAGGTACTTCATCACCTCAAGCTCATCAGCTGCTCCGCCTTTACTGCACAGGTATTAGGGCCATACAGAAGTACTGGCTATATGACTATTTTCATACCTTAGATTTCAGTTTTAACATTCTTCTGTTACACAGTACTCATGACACTTTGTACCATTCAGCTGAAGCATCCCAAGTTCTAGCTCTGACCTCCTCATTTAGGCTTCCTTCTTTCTTAGCCACACAGCTAAGATATTTGAAGCTGTCAACCTTCCCCACTGTTTCCCTTCTATTTCAATTTTATGCTTCTTCAGATTTTATCCATTTGCTGTCATAATGACTGTGTTTTCTTACTCCCATGTGTCTTAGTTGTGTACTCTGGTCTCTTATTGTTTGCCAGAATTCCACTTCAAAGTCTGTACCTACTGCCATATTGTCTGCATACACCATGTTAGTTGTTCCGTCACCTATAATTCACTTACTTAAATAATCCATCATCAGCATGAAGAGTAGTGAACTAAGAAATGAGCCCTCATGCATTACCCCTCCTGTTAAGGGCTCCCTCTGTGAGATGAGACACTGGTCATGCTTTCATCACTGGGTCAATGTGTACAGCCTGCACCAATTTGATGAATGTGTTCAGGGCTTCAGATCATTGCTGTACTTCCTATCATTGCTGGAACTTTTCATATTTCTTTTCCAAGTCTAGGAATCCCCAGTGGGACTTTTTCCATAGCTCCAGCTTCTTCTCCACTATCTTTCTTTCTGCAAACAGTTGGGCAGTTGTACTGCACCCTGATCTGAACCCACTCTTCTCACCTCTCATCTTTCCTTCTATTATTCTGCACATGCATTTATCATTTGCCCTCTCCAACACTTTTGTGCTGTGTGACAGGAGTTTCATAACCTGAAGAGTGTGCATTGCTGTGTTGGGAAACATAGAATGACATACATATAAAAATGGTGATGTACACAATGTTCCCCTCATAATTTAATCAGTTCTGTCAAGGGATCATTTCTCACTCTTGAAAGTTTAAAGTATTATCAGCTGTTACCTCTCTCTCATCTAACCATATATATGTTAGGTTCATAGGTTTATACTAGGCTATCTGCCCTAAGGCATTTATAAGCCTAGCCCAAATTTTTGTGGCTTACGCCACCCCTTATATGAAAAAATACTGTGCCCATTAGTTTGTTGTGCCTCTGTCCAGCAGTGACACAGAGATGATTCCCGGGGTAAACCTACGATCTCCAATCCACAGGTCAAGATTTCTCTTGAACAGAGCCAGCGAGGTGCTCTGCCTCACATGGACCGGGATTTTATTCCACAGCATAGGGAGTCTCTGAGTGATAAATCTATCCCTCCAGCACATCCTATTTATATCTGTGCTAAGGTTTAAGTCACTTGCTCTAGTGGTTTTGGTGGATTTGGATTTTTTGAGGTGGAGCATGTCCATTAATTCCGGGTTGGACATGGCCTTGTATGTCAGGCACATGTCACCTCTGAGCAGACGGTATGCGACTGAATAGAGCTGGAGTTTCTTCAATCTGGCAGCATATGATAGATTTTGGAGTCCCTTTATCCTTTTGTTGAGGAACTTTTGGGGTCTCTCCAATTGCTGCAGATGTCGGGTGAGATACATCCCGAATGGGGCATTGTACTCGATCATTGGTCTGATAAGTGAAGAGTACAGGGGAACAATGACCTCACTAGATCTGGATGTGATTCCCTTCATGATCAGGTGGGCAATGTAGAAGGTCTTTCTAACCACTTTAGCAATGTGAGTGTCAAAAGAAAGGCCACTGTCAACCTAGGTCCTCAGGTCCCTGATAACCTCTTCTGTGCTTAGTGGATTGCCACCTATATGGTAGCTTGGGGTTACCTTGTTTTTCCCGAAGGGTATGACTATACATTTTTTGGTGTTTAACTTCAGGCCATGGCTCTGGCACCAGCTATCTGTTTCTGTGAGTCCCTTCTGAAGGATATCCGTGTCCGATGCACTTTCCACTATGGCGCCCAGTTTGCAGTCATCTGCAAAATTTGTCAGCCAAAGTCCTCCCATGTTGGCCTGTACTTCTGAGAAGTAGATTCTGAACAATAGGGGGCCAAGGGCCGAGCCCTGTGGGACACGACTTGTGACCGGCTTGGAGTCTGACATAGCGCCAGCAACTCTAACCCTGTGGGTTCTGTCCTTAAGCCAGTTTGCAACCCATCTTGTGACATATGGGTTTACATTTAAGCTGGTAAGTTTTTCTACAATACCCGAGTGGGGTATTGTGTCGAAAGCCTTTGCAAGGTCAAGGTAGGCTGTATGGACTGCCTTTCCCTCATCAATGGCCTTGGTGACTGTTTCGAAGAAGTCAACCAAGTTCAAAAGGCATGATCTTCCCTTGACGAAGACAAACTGGGTCGGGTCCAATGTCTGCAAGTCCCCTATATCTTTGTCTATGAGCTCCATTATGATCCTCTCCATAGCTTTGCAGACTATACTTGTTAAGCTTATAGGGTGGTAATTACCAGGGTCCGTAGAGGCACCGCCTTTGTGGAGTGGGACCACAGTTGCCATACGCCACTCCTTGGGCACGTATCCTGTGGTAAGGCTGAGATTAAACAACTGCTTTATGTGCGGGTTTAATTCCTCATTTAGCTCATGTAGCACACAGCCGGGGACACCATCCGGTCCCATTGATGCTGTGTTTTTAGCTTTAGAGAGAGCAGCTTTCACCTGCACATTTGAGATGTCTGGGAGGCTACACTCCGCTGGGATAGTTATCTCTCCTTTAGAGGGGGAGAGGGGGATGAAGTTTGCACTGAACCTGTCTGCCAGTATGTTGGCAATGTCTGTGGGTTCGGTGATTTTTGTATCATTTTGGACTAATTCTGAGCATATCTGGAGTTTCCACCTAGGTTCCTAACATAGCTGAAAAAGGCCTTATGATTGTCCTTTGAATCCATGGCAATTTTTCTCTCAAAATTGGCCTTAGTTGATTTTATGAGTGGTCGTGTTTTTTTACTAATAATGATCAGGGGTGACTTCCCTTTTATGGATTTTGTTCTATCATGTAATAGCTTTCTCCTCTTATTGTAAAGTTTGTTAATGGCTGGGGTCCACCAGACTGGACGTTTGCCTTTTGTGGAAAGAGTCTTGGTTTTATTTGGGATTGCCTGATCCATGCAGTCCTGGAGGTGTTCATAGAAGGCATTTGTAAGGGCTTCCGCAGCTTGGGTTGTGGTTTCCACTGGCTCAGGGGCCTTGAAGGATACCACACCAGTCTTGAGTAGTGTGAAGTTTGCTTTAGAGAAGTTCTTCACTGTGGTCTTTTTTGTTTGGGGTGGGGGCAGGATGTGGATTTCCAGTGAGATTAGTTTATGATCAGATCTCACCAATGAGGGATATACTTCCAGTGTGGAGCATTTTGTCCCCATGTTTGTGATAATGAGATGTAGTATATTTTCTCCTCTCGTGGGAACAGTGACTAGCTGTTCCATGGCATTTGAATTTATGAACTCCAGGAACCGTTGGGCTAGAAAGTTAGGGCTTGAGTAATGTTCCCAGTCTATATTCGGGTAGTTGAAGTCACCCAATATGATGGTGTTTGGAGATACATTTATACCCTCCAGTGTCTTCAGGAAGGCTGTGTGGGGTTCCTGAGTTTGAGAGGGTGGCCTGTAGCATGCTACAATTTGTACAGCAGTTTTGCCTATGGTTAGTTGCACCTGGACGGTTTCCGAAGCTTAGTGCGTTGCCACCAACCTGGAGGTGTGGGTATCCTTTATGAATATGGATACATCCCCTCCTTTTGTGGTGTGGTCCGGGTTTTGGGGCCGGAACGCATGATATGAGGTAAAACCTAATAGTGCCGGGGTGCTCTCAGGAGCCTTGAACCAGGTTTCAGTTACAGCACAGACATCAATGTTCTCCATACTGAGAAGGGCCTCGAGTGCGTGCATTTTCAGATTTAGACTTCTGGCATTGAGCAGCATTATCCTCAGTTTCTTCCCATTTTTGTTTTCTAGGGTAGTAGGTTTAGAATTTGATCCTTGCCTAAAAAAGGCACTATGGGGGTGGCAAGAGCCTTAGCCAATATCCGGAATCCCAGGGGTGACAGGTGCAAGCCGTCCCTTGCGAAGCAGCGTGGCTTGTCAAGCATGTCATCCCAGGCAGACAGACACTTCTTCACTGCTTTCTCTTACCAATTCAGCTTGATCTTTTTCATTAAATCAAAGTATTCAATTTAATTGCAAGCAAATATTTACTACTGTATTGTAATGTAACTAATGTGTATCTGATATATATCAATATAAGCTCATCCTAAAGTTGTAGGATTTGAACTACCGTCATATTGAACGTCTTTGCATAATCTTAGGTCTTTGTACTATAACTGTTATCCTACGGGACATTTATTTTCCTCAGGATTCCACTAAAAGGGTTTTCTTGTCCAAATGGACTTCCTTGGTCAATAAATAAATTAATAAATAAATGCATCCACTTCTGCTTGAGCTCCAACTTGTTGAATTCAGATAAGTGAAGCTGAATTAATGTCATTGTTTTAGTACTAAATGATAAATCTACTTTAGAAAAGAAAATTATCTGTTTCTCACTGGCAAGGGAGAATTTTTTAAAAGTGTTACATTTGCTGCAAATAATATCTTGTTTTTACTGAGGAATACTAGTGACGCATTTCAGATTAACACTTAACAGTATGATGTACTTTAAAGACAATAAAATTTATTTTTTAAAATTAAATACTAGTGAAATGTCACTTTTACTATCGAAAACTAGTTTCAGACCAGTAAAATTTAATCAATATACGTATAGAACTCTCTCTCTCTCTCTCTATATATATATATATATATATATATATATATATATATATATATATATATATATATGTACACACACACACACACACACACACATATATATATATATATATATATATATATATATATATATATATATATATATATACATATATGTATTAAGCAAAGAATAAAAAGGTCACACAGACAAACCATTAGTAAAAACATGAAAAACCTAGCCAAGCTAGACTTTTCAATGTCTGATACCTTAAACCTAATGTAATAGAGGGCCATGGGTTATATGCCTATGACCTATTAAGAATATTATGAATGCCCATGACCTTCTTCTTTTTTCTTTTTAAGTCTTTGTGTATACATTCAAGCCAATAATGCCAAACCCAACTAACTCTGGGCATGCATGTTTCAGCCTTCTTATAACCTTATCAGCAGAGCATAACTGGAATGTTTTGGAATAGATTAGAAACAATGGGTCTATAACCCAGCTGATAACCATAACCATTAAGGTGTCTGCAAAATATTCCAACTAACATCCAAACCAAAGTGAAAAAGGTCACACAGACAAACCAATTAGCAAAATCTACAAGAAAAGACTAGCTAAGCTAGAATTTTTACCATGCGATATCTTAAGCCTCCTGTAATAGAAGCCAATGGGATATACGCTAATGAACCATTAAGGACATTCATTGTTTCAGCAATATGGCTAATGTATCTCCATGACTTTTTACTTAGTCTTTTTAAGTCTTTTTGCATACTTTCAGGCCAATAAAACCAAACCCCATTATCTCTGGACATGCATGTTTCAGGCTTTTTATGACTTCATCAACAGCGCATAAGATGAATGTTTGGCTATATTTTCGAAACAAGGGGTCTATAGCCCAGCTAATGTCCATAACCATTAAGGTGTTTACAAAATATACCAACTAACATCCAAACCCAAGAGTAAAAAAGTCACACAGAAAAAACATTTTTTCTTGCAGTGTTTACTAATTGATTTGTCTGTGTGACCTTTTTACTCTTTGTTTTGGATGTTAGTTGGGACATTTTCACATACCATAATGGTTATGGACATCTATTTTAAAATTATTGTAAAATTCATTGCTGTATTTTTCAATAGTTTTATTAGAATATATATATATATATATATGTATATATATATATATATATTCACACAAACATTCTGACTAAGATTTCCACTCTGTTTTGATTTGAAATTAATGCAATATGACAATATTTTAGAGTGTAATTTTGAGTCTTTGCAAGATTTGGGGAAAGATTTATGTCTAGTAATATGAATTAAGTGACTTGATTGTTAGCAATTCCTTTTATGTTTTAGAAGGCATTGTTTTTGGAAAAGTCTTTGTTACTACGCGGTGGTGGTGCTGCAGTAGTGTTGTCGCCTCATAACAAGACGTTGTCCCATTTGATTCTCAGCTAGAGTGTCTTCTGTGTGGAGGCATACATGAATGGGGCATGCCTTCTTTGAAGGTTGTGCATCAGGGCTGGTAACCCGGTACGTAAAAATACACTACCAATCATTAGCGGACTGGAGTTCCACTGTGGTGACCCCTAACTGGGAAAAGCCAAAAGACACAAACTACAGAATCATTCACAAAATATGAGAAAGTTAAACAAGATTAAACATTTCTGTATGGAGGCTGTATCTATTTGCATCTACAGTGTCAATGCTTTTCTCCCTCCTGCAATATTTCTAAATATACTAATTCTCAAAAGGGGCTATCAAAGTAAAGGAAGTACTTTTTTTATTGCAAAACCAAATATCCCATGAATCTGCAAAGAAGTGGCACTAGACAGCCAGCATATAGATGTGTGTGTGTGTGTGTGTGTGTGTGTGTGTGTGTGTGTGTGTGTGTGTGTGTGTGTGTGTGTGCGCGCGCACGTGTGTGCGCGTGTCTATCTCTCTCTCTCTCTGTATATATATATATATATATATATATATATATATATATATATATATATATATATGCATCAAAATAACACAAGCGTACTGAACCGGTAATGGTACCAATGAAATTCAGCAGAGTCCATTCAAAAAATAGCAATCCTTTAATCCATGAAGAAGTATAAACGAAGAATGAGCGCTTTCGCGTAACTCAGTGTACGCTTCATCAGATTCTAAATCACTGTGAATCTTATTCAATTTATATACAGAGCTATGTCTTGATTGATTAATTCATTAAACAATTAAATAATTAAATAATTAAACATCAATTAAGAATTCAAAAATTAATATAATGTTCAATTAAGAATTCAAAAATATATAAATGGTCTACTATCAATATTGTGAAAGCCTAAATAATTTCCTTTCACAATATTGAAGTAAACCATCGATACCAGAATCTCGTCCGCATCATAATGTCAACCCAAATAATCGACACATTTGAGTCAACATTGTCATTGAAAACATCACGTGATATATGTATAGGAGCTGATGTTAATCAAACTCCTATACAACATATCATGTTTTTTTCCTTCCTACACCCCCCTGCTAATAATATATTCCATCTCCGAGATCACACTACAGTGGGGATATGGATGAATTTCCAAACCCCACTGTACTGCAATGTCCATACAGTTTGCCAAACAGACAAAGGCGAATGCACTACTGCATTCTCATAAGTGTGTTCGACTATCCCATACAATTTACATTCTGAGAACGACAATCTGATTTTTAGCAGCATATGTGCTGACAGGTTGTCATTTGCAGTATTGATAGTAAATATATATATATATATATATATATATATATATATATATATCTATATATATATATATATATATATATATATATATATATATATATATATATATACACGGGTTCATATGATACCGTCGACAACTGACTAAATCGACAACCGGCCCTGCAGCACCAATTTACCGAAACCGCACAGCATCGACAGTTGAAATAACCGACACCGACTCTACCGACAACGCGCTACACCGACATCGCGTATTACACCTAACGGGTATTAACATGTGTGAGGTAGGGGAGGTATTTATAATGTTAGACTGAGTGACATAAGTTTAGCAATACCTCCCCTACCTCACACATGTTAATACCCGTTAGGTGTAATACGCGATGTCGGTAGAGTCGGTGTCGGTTATTTCAACTGTCGATGCTGTGCGGTTTCGGTAAAGTGGTGCCGCAGGGCCGGTTGTCGATTTAGTCAGTTGTCAACGGTATCATATGAACCCATATATACATATACATAGCCAGGTTTTATATATGTATATGTATATATATATATGTATATATATATATATATATATATATATATATATATATATATATATATATATATATATATATATATACATATACATATACATATATATATATATATATATATATATATATATATATACATATACATATATAAAACCTTGCAATGTAATTTGACCTTTAATAATTTATATAAAAGAATCAAATTACAATTCAAAGACATCCTATCTCTTTCTAAAGTTTGCATTCACTAAGTTGAGGTTCAGTAATGATGCATTGTTAAGCCAGAATTTTTTTTACAGACTGACAGCTGTATTGGCAATTAAGATTTCATGACTACCAATGATTTAGCATTCCTTTCATCCCAATGTCACCCTACTTTGAAAGGTCCTCTTCAAGAAGAAAGTACTTACTTGTTTCCCATCATAAAGATGCAATAGAATGCAAGACCTTGCCATTGAAAGGGGGCTGGGATATTTTTTTGCACTTTGACCCTTTTTGTGAATTAGTATAACATCAAAATATGCATGCAACAATTTCCAGGAACATTTTTAAGACTGACTGGATGTTCACGTTCCATGTTCTCTGATTGCAATTTGAATCATGTGGGGCCAGCAGTTAGTGCAGAGGATTAGGTTTTGAGCTGTAGTTTTTGTGGATCTGACATTGATTCCTTCGAGTCATTTTCTGCCAACTGTGTAATCATGAGCAAGTCACTTAACCAGACACTGCTCTGGGGTCACCCCTGAATAGGGCCAGTGTAGAGTGGGGCTACCTGGATGACACATATTATTGTGCACTGGATTCCATCATCTAATGCCTCCAAAGCAGGTGGCACCTTACTTATTTGCTGTGGAGCATCAAGTAGTCATTAGCTGCTGAGCTCAACACTCAGCCACCTAGTTTTCTGACCACAAACCCTTCATCTTCAGCTTAGTGGAATTATGCTCTGCACTTCTGAATCTACATCACTGCTTCAGAGATATACAGCAATTTTTTCTGTCCTATAATCTTTCTGTTTTTATTACAATTTATTTGATATTTGTGTACCTGGAAAGTCCAACTGCATCCTTGTCCGTTTTCAGAGGAGGACTGGGAGAGAAAAGCTCCAAACACTAAGTAACATCAGAGGAGTATATATAAGTAGATAGTGCCATTTATGAATGGCTAAGAAATATATAGTATAGTATAGTATAGTATAGTATAGTATAGTATTGGAATAAAACTTTTGTTTTACAGTGAATGGGTGATAAATAATTCAGTTTAAACATTATCTAAGAATAAAGTAAGCATTGTTTAGGAATATTTTGATATGTAGTATAGCTGTTTGATGTGCTAGGATTATGCATAAAGTTAGACCTGACAGGGGGGTATATAAAATCATAACAGAAAAGAGGGGAGTCAAGAGACAAAGATTAGGAGAGTTATAAAGGGGGAAAGTATGAGAACAGTAAATAAGAAGGCAGGGGGTATAAAGGATAAGTCAGAGAAAGAGGATTAGAGTGTAAAATTACAATAAGGGGGGCATGTGAGGTGTGAGGGATGAGTGATAATGGGTGTAGAGTGTAGTTAGCATGAGTGAGGGGTGAGTAGAGGGAAGGGTGAGTGAAAAGGTGGGTACAGTGTAGTTCATAGGTTGGTACTAGGCTATCGGCCCTAGGACCTATACAAGCCTAGACATAACAATTCACTGGATATTTCTTCCCATAATATTTACTTCCCTGGACCCCTGCTTAGCAGGGCAACTGACGTGATGCCCTGGGTGAATTTCCTATCTCCCATCCAATCGTTAAGGTTCCTTTTGAAGAGGGCCAAGGAGTTGCTCTGCTTGACATGTATGGGCAGTCTATTCCAAAGTATGGGGAGTCTCTGGGTCAGAAATCTATCCCTCCAGCATGTTTTGTTCATTGTGATGACGAGGTTTAGATCCTTGGAGCGTGTGGCTCTGAGGGATTGGGATTTCTTTATGTGGAGCATGTCCAACAGCTCAGGGTTTGACATGGCCTTGTATGTTAAGCAGAGATCGCCACTCAGTAGACGATGTGCCTCAGAGTATAGCTGGAGTTTTTTTTTAGGCGGTCAGCCTAGGGCATCTGCTTTAGGCCTGTGATTCTTTTAGTGAGGTATTTCTGCGGCCTTTCCAGCTGTTGCAGATGTCTTGTGAGGTACATAGCAAATGGGGCATAGTACTCTATAATGGGTCTAATGAAGGATGAGTACGGTGGGACAATGACCTCCTTTTTTCTGGATAAAAAGCCCTTAATGATGAGGTGTGCCACATAGAAGGATTTCCTTACTGTTGCGGAGATGTAGTTATCGAAGGTGAGACCACTGTCCACCTATGTCCCTAAGTCCCTCATCACACTTTCAGTGTTTAGTGTACTGCCACATATGTGGTAATTCATGGGTACATGTTTTTTTTCCCAAAGGGGATAACTGTACATTTCTTGGCTTTAAGCTTGAGCTCATGGCTCTGGCACCAAGCATCTGTTTTTGTAAGGCCCTTTAGTAGAATATCCACATCATTTGGGGATTCAGTAATGGCTCCAAGTTTGCAGTCATCAGCAAACTTTATTAGCCAGAGTCCCTTAGTGTTGGCCTGTACTTCAGAGAAGTAGATGCCAAACAAGAGCAGTCCCAGGACTGAGCCCTGAGGTACTCCACTTATCACTTGTCTGGAGCTGGATTTGGAGTTAGCTACTTTTACAGTCTGGGTTCAGTCAGTAAGCCAGTTGGCAACCCATCGAGTGACGTAGGGATTTATGCCCAGCTTAGTAAGCTTATCTATGATTCCAGAGTGGGGAATGGTGTTGAAGGCATTGGCAAAGTCCAGATAGGCTGTGTGGACCGCCTTACCCTCGTCCACAGCTCTGGAGATCAGGTTCAGAAGACAAGATCGATCCTTCACAAACCCAAACTGGGTGGAATCCAGTGTTTGAAGGTTGCCAATGTCTTTGTTTATAAGTTCCATGATAATGTGCTCCATGCCCTTGCAGATCAGCCTCGTCAGTCTGATGGGATGGTAGTTCCTAGGATACAAGGTGGATTCTCATTTGTGGAGTGGGATAACTGTAGCTGTGTGCCATTCAGTGGACACAAAGCCTGAGGGGAGGCTATGATTAAACCTGACACTTAGGTGAGGTGCCAGTTCATTTTGTAGTTCATGTAGTACACAGCCTGGGATGTCATCTGGTCCCATGGATGCTATATTCTTAAATTTAGAGGGGGCGGTTTCTACCTGTGTGGCCCTAATTATTGGAATTTGGCAATCTTTTGGTATTAAGATGGGCCCTTTATGGGGTGAGAGGGGGGGGTGAAGTTGGCACTAAATCGATCTGTCAGGATATTGGCAATATCCTTGGGATCAGTATATTTAATGCCATTCTGTTGTAGCACAGAGCAGATCTGAGAATTGCCATTTAGATTCTTGACATAAGTATAGAATGCCTTGTGGTTGTCTTTGGAATCTTTGGCAATTTTATTTTTGTAACTAGCTTTGGAGGATTTTATGAGGGATCTCAGCTTCTTACTGAGGCTGGTAAGGGAGTTTTTTGCATCCTGGGATTTTCCTCTTTTCTGCAACAGTTTCTTTCTTCTGTTGTATAGTTTGTGTATGGCAGGGGACCACCAGATTGGCTTCCTTTTTTTGGAGAAGAGCATCTTGGTTTTATTTGGGATGGCACCATTCATGAATGAGTGGATGTGACCGTACAGTGCCTTAGTGTAAGATTCAGCAGTCGAACTTTCAACTCCTGTCTGCATGGGTGTCATGAAATTTGTCACTTCTGACTTCAATAGCATGAAGTTGGCTTTGGAGAAGTGTTTTGCGGAGGTTTCCTTACTGGCGGGGTGGGGAGGTGGGATGTGTATGTCAAGGGTGATTTGCTTATGGTCAGACCTGACCAATGAGGGGGAGACCACTGGTGTGGAGCATCTGTCTCCCATGTTGGTAATGACCAGGTCTAGGATATTGGAGCCCCTGGTGGGACAATGGATTCGTTGATTCAGTGCATTGGAATTTATGAATTCCAAGAACTGTTTGGAAAAGGTTTTTGTACCCAAGTAGTTTTCCCAGTTAATGGCAGGTTAGTTGAAATCACCTAGTATTAGGGTGTTTGGTTGTATCTTAATATTTTCCAGTATGTTTAGAAAGGTGTAGTCAGAATCTTGGGGCATGGTGGGGGATCTGTAGCAAGCTACAATTTGGATTGCAGTCTTAACTAGTGTTAGTTACACCTGGAGAATTTCAGATGCATTGTGTTGGGCAACTAGCCTGGAGGTATGAATATCCTTTTTGAAAATGGACACTTCTCCACCTTTAGTGTTTCGGTCTTAGTTTGGTCGCTGAAAAGTGTGGCAAGAGTTGTAGCCTGGTATTGCAGGGGTGCACTTTGGAGCCTTGAACCAGGTCTCAGTTACTGCACAGCTATCAATGTTCTCCATTTTTAGGAGTGCCTCGAAAGAGTGCATTTTGAGGTTTAGACTTCTAGCATTGAGTAGCATTACCTTCAGATTTTGCATGCTTGTATCTATTATGGTGGTGGTTTTGTCCTTTGAACCTTGCCTAAAAAAGGCACTATATGAGTGGCAAGAGCTTTAGCCAGTAACCTGAATCTCAGAGGTAACAGGTGCAGACCATTTCTGGCAAAGCATCGTGGTCTGTCGATCATGTCGTCCCAGGCAGACAGACACTGGATCCCCTTTAAATGACACCAGAAGCTTGCTAATTGTTGAAGTCAATCATTTTGTCCTTATACTGTGGTATCATTCAGGGTAAAGGCAGGATACTACTCAGGGCTAGGGTCATACCTGCCTGGGCCACATGATCCAAGAGCTCTTCCATGTCTCTTTTCATGTAGTCCAGGGAGGTATGTCTCAAGTCATTCACTCCAACATGGACAATGACAGAGTCGTATTTGTACTTGTTATGGAGTGACTTGAGTGCATGCGTTATGTGGCAGATCCTGGCTCCCGACAGGCAGCTGACTTTATTTTTCTCCTTGTTCAGCCTGGTGAGTGGGACATCAGTGTGCCTGACTATAGTGTCTCCTATGAATAAAGTTTTGGGTCCGTTGTCTTGCCTTAGGGGCTGTTGTTGGGTGGAACGCTGGTATTGTGAGCTATGTGTCACTTTGGTTGTGATTGGTGTTTGTTTGCATTTCAGCTTCGGAGGTCCTTGTTGCTTGGCAGGTTAATGTTAAGGGTCCCTGCATATGTGAGTTTAATGTTGTTATGTGCAGGTGTTGATGGTGTGGGTTTTGAAGGGCTATGTGTTACTTGAGGTGTAGTGCAGGTGTTAACCTTCTCCTCCTGACTATCTAGCACAATCTTGGCTGGAGAGAGCTTTGCTTCCAGTTTGGCTATGTAAGTCCATCTCTTACAGGTTGCAGTGTTGGGTGGTAGGAGGAGAGGGTTGTCTGTGTACATGAGGCAGTTGCTGCATTGCCCCAGTATGCCCAGATTCACCAGGTGGACAGGAGAAATCACCGGAAGCTGACCCTTGGACATGCCTATTTCGGTGCTTTTTTGTAAAGTACAAGAGCTGTTTTCCCCTACCTTTGCAAGGTACTTTGCAATTATAGGCTGTTTAGTACCTACGATTAATTTATCCTTATTAAGAAGGAGAGCTGAGTGCTTTTATCAGTTTAAGGCTTCCTAGTGCTTTTCAGCAGGTTCTAGAGCAAGTGCTAGTCACAGGGGTTCAGATTTTAGTGCTATTACTGGGAAACCAGCTAGTTCTAAAGGAAAATTTGAAGAGCAGACTTTCTGGCACCTGGAATAGTTTAACTGTAGCCCCGTGGTGCTGCACGATGCAAAAAATGTGCAAACGTGCATTTTTAAGCCAGGAAGTTGAAAGGGATAGAAATCAGACCGAAATGGCTAAAATTACAATTTCAGAGCTGGAAATCACTCCTCTAGTGTTAGACAGGCAGTACAAGGCTCCCCACTCCCACTGGTAAGCAGTAGGACTTCCCTCTACGACAGCAAGGTCTGGATAGCTCTGAACACAGAAAATAAAGTCCTGAAACCAGCAAAGCCTGGGATCTGGACTATACTAGCTAGGAAAGGTGGGAAACGAGCAAAGAAGATAGTATTTTTTTTTTTGGTTAAAACAGGCTAAACAATGCAATAATACACTAAATAAACACAGAAAAGGCCAACACACTTGTATGTAGCCCTAAACAGTAAATACAACTAAAACTCTACAAAATTAGCAATTTCAAACTTTTTAAATGAAGGAAGGCAATTGCACAACTGAAAAACAATTTAAGAGGCAGTAATACAGTAGAATAAGTAGCTAGTCTATATATACAGAAAAGTCAATATATACAGAAAAGCAGCTAAAACACACTAAAACAATTCATATGCAGTGCAACATAGAAGACTTGAGTTGTAGCAATATTAAAGCAAATACAGTTTTAATAAATGCACAAAAATATACTCTATATTTCCAAAATATTTGAGAAGCACACAAGGATATTCAGACATTTTTTTTTTTTTTTTTTTTTTTAAGAAAGGGAGAAAGGCAGAACAGAAGGAAAGAAATTAAGTGGGTTGGCCTTCTCAGATTTTCTCTCTGTATTAGGTAGAATGAGCTAATGACACTAGACTGGGAGGAGTTTCCATGATCAAATTTAGAGTAGGGGCGGGCAACTACAGAAATGTTTATCACAAGTGAGCCAATAGCTATGAAATACAGTACAAGTATGCAGTATACAATAAAATTGTTATAACTATCTAAAATAAGCAATAACTACTACAAATAAGCAAAAAAGCAGACTATGTATTGTTATATATCACAGATCAGGTCCTCCTCCTCAGATAACTCTGTGTGTAATGGCTGAAACACTCAAACTAACTTCTTAATAGAAAACTGAAACCTAAAACAACTTTAAAAAAAGCTGAAAAGAACTAATGAGGTGCTTTCTCCAAGCCATAGCCCTGGCAACCCAACTAGACAATGACCATAAACACTAAACTCTCATTGAAGTGGGGGGTGGTCTTTGCTAACTAAGATGGCCTGGACAATGAGCTCAGAAAATAGCCTCTAACAAACAACTAGGCCCACAACACAATCAGGAATATGGAGAATATTACTACCTGAACTATTTTAGGTAGAACACACTGCAGAAATGTTTATCTCAAACACAATCAGGAATATGGACAGTTAGCAGAAGGAGCTGTTTATTATAATAGTGCTTGACTTAGGCTAGTGTAGAGCAGGAATGATGCCATCTATTAAACAGGGATTGTTTTATAGTGGCTTTAAATGACTCATGGAAGGAACAAATCTAATAGATAATAGTTATAGGGTTCCATGATGTAGTGAGAGGAGTATAACCTGTATCTGACGGACATGGTCAGTTTATGTACAGTAAGATGCTTTTGGTCAATGGAACATAATGGTGAAATAGAGGCATACTTATACAAAATTGTATTTAGTGCAGTACGAGTAAAGGGGTAATATATAATTTTGTAAGTGAAAAATAGCTGTATGTTAAATGGTGGAATAGCACTCCCTAGAATAATCTTTACTGATGTGCATTGATGGGTTTATTAAGGGTGTTTGCTGCAAATTTATTATAACATCTCTCAAGTTTGCTTTTAATGAAGTCTGGAGGTTTGTGAGGATGACAGGGCTGTAGAGAAGTGAAGGAAGAAGGTAGGTAGAGCCTAATGTATGTTTACTTTTGGTAGTGGGGAATTTTTTTGTGTTCTTTATGGAGATTTGCATATGCAGGTCATATTTAAGATTTTCATCCAGTATCACTGTAGTAGAATCAGGAGGGCTGACAGAAAAGAATGTGACCAGGAGGGGATGCAGCTGCAACCAAGGATCAGAAATGTTTTCCTCTCACAGAATTATTACATTACATTAACCTACATCAGGAATGCTTCATGTACAAATGATAGCAATGGAGGACTTATTCAGAGCTCCTCCTTTATTCTGCAAAGAAAAAATGTTAATTACCTGAAATATAATGGAAGTTATTGCTGATGTATTTCTTCAGTGCACAACTTTCTGGCAGTATCTTTATTGTACCGATTTTACAAACATGCACCACAGATGAAAACAACCACTGCAATTGCAAATGGAAATATGCCTGAGATGCAGTATAACTAAGTATTTCTTAAAGTCACAGAGCCATTACTTACTCCTGAAGTTATGGCTTGCTGTTTTCTCTGTAAAAGTATAAATTCATTCTATAGAGGGAATATAATAATGTCTAATAATTTATCTGTTATTGAACTGATAAACTGCAATGTCACTATTTTTACACTGACAGAAGGAATATAATGACATTAAACATCTGATGAACATTTTCACAAGAAAATATTATTCAAATTTTCTGCATTTCTACACACACTACTCATTTTCCAGAGATGACAATTCTACAAATGTATAACATTAAAAAACTGAGTCTATTTAATTCATCCATTTCAGCCAATCAACTTCTACCATGCCTCAGTCTACTAAATATAGTAAATACTGGCACAACATACTTTCGTGTACTTTGGTAACTTTGGTTAAAATGACTACTGTCCAAAAACTGGTACATCCTTCCTACACAGAACACTCTCATTTTCATATAAAAATCGGGTCTATATTATAAACAAGAAAGCTGTAAACAGTGAATACATGTACATCAGCACATAAAGGTCAATGTACATAAAGAGCAAAATATGTAATCAGCGAAAATGAAAATGCCAAACGTATTTCGTCAACCAACAGCGCCATGTAGGTAAGCTCAAATTACCTAAATAAAATTAAATTAACACCTCCCATGTGGGGGGGGGGTGAGCCCCCTACACCCCCCTACTTAAATATACCACCTTCGAGACTGCACTACATTGGGGAAAAGGATATATTTCCTCATCTCTATAATCGCCCTGCTGGCGTTTTCATTTTCGCCGATTACATATTTAGCTCTTTTTGTACATCGACCTTTAAGTGTCAATGTACATGTATTCGCTATTTTGTGCTTTTGTGTTTATAGTATAGACCCTAAAAATCCACTTAAACTATTGGCAAGCTATAAACTAAGCTGCTATGGTAGAACTACAAAATCAATAAACTGCATAATAAGAAAAGATGTTGCCCCACTTTCAACATACTTTCACCATTCCTCTATTGAAACAGATCCAGGACCCAGCTATATGTGCATCATACAGGCCAGTGACATTATTGAAAGTAAATTATAGCATATTTATGTTTGTCTTTTTCAACAGATTACAACTAATGTTGTCAATATAAATAACTAAGGATAGCATTTTTTATTTATTATTATTAAAAGACAAACACAAGTTAATATTAAAAGAATAAAATGTTTACGGCTAACATGAACATTAAAAATGAAGATTTAGCAGTAACTCTACATGCAAAAAATTATTGTTAATCTTTAAATTGACATCAAATTAATATAAACATTATGCATCAATTCTGTAAGGATACATTATAATATGTCTTATTGTCTCTCTCTGTACATATAATCTCTCAAGCAATAACAATAACATAATAAACTAAAAGTGTAGTTCTCTCTTACATGCTTTAGTGATGGAACATAAGAAAACTCCATCAGACAAAACAGTATATGAAGTTTCAATGTAAGGAGTTAATGCAACTATAAAGTTTTTATCTTTGCTATTTTCATCATATTAATATCATCTATTTACTTTTCCATAGTACATTTAGATCAGCTATTAGAAGATGGCAACTGAATTTCTGAGCTAAAATTTGAGAAGGGCAAATAATACCAATAAATCAGGCTTTCCACTATGATAACATTATTATCAAACTCTAAATGTTAAAGGCAATAATACATCATGGATATTAAATAAAATATGCATATTATATTGAATATTTAAAAAAAACATGTCATATTTAGAAAGTTACAATTAAAAAGGGAATTTTTCCATATTCTTACTCTGTTTTTACTCTTGGATTCATTGAAGTTCTATTATAAACTCATTACTTAAACCAAGACCATTACCTTTATAGAAAAAAACATATGGGATTGAAGTTTAATGGTTTATTGTTTGGGTTTAATGGTTTAAAAGGAATCACAGTTTTATTAACTGACAACATTGTTTAAAAGTATAGAATAGATTCTAAAGGCTCGTTGTTAATACAACAAAATAGCAGTTTAATCCTGAAAGACACAAAAATGAGCAAAATAAAAGTAAAGATCTATCTAACATTATTAAGGTACATACAAACATGTTTTCCTAAATGGGTCTAGCAGTTCTTCTATTTTATCTCATCTGTACAACATTATATTATCATATACATCATTTTTCTGACATAGATAATATTTTAATATTTATTTCATCTAATAAAAATCAATGATTTCATTATGTTGGGAAACAAATCGCATGGCAGGTTATTCACACAGCTTTTCTTGCTCCTCACAGAATAGAAA
The DNA here is from genome assembly GCF_019279795.1 of Protopterus annectens. Lineage (NCBI taxonomy): Eukaryota > Metazoa > Chordata > Ceratodontiformes > Protopteridae > Protopterus > Protopterus annectens. The sequence continues at coordinate 1,496,679,930 of NC_056737.1, read as the reverse complement.
AATGTTTATAAAAAGCATTTTATAAAGGGATAAACATGTAATACATTGGTATAGGTTGATTGCCAACATATTTTTATGACTGGAGTATGGTGAGAGAATTCTGAATGAAATTCAAATTATTTTTTTCATGCATTGTGGTCAAATAAGTTACAGTTAACTAAATATTTAGTCTTATTTAATATGCCAACTTTACTGAATATTATTAAAGATCATTCAAATAACTAATAACTTGAAAAACTCAATTTTCAGAGCTGAATATAACTGCTAATGAAAAGGAAACTATCACAGTTAAAATAAAATCTACACAGGCAAATATTAATTATACATTTTGACCTAAATTATCTTTACTTTTGGAGAAATATAGTGCTAACAGTCTACAAAGATTTCTGTAACTTCTTTGGAATAACTTGAACTAAATTAATAACATAATGAGACACCTTGTACATTAAGCAAACAGTTTTGTTTATAGAAAACATTATTTAGGCATTTTTAATTGTCCAGTAATTAGTGTCCAATGCTTACTTTTAATCTCAATTTAAAAACTAAATGATATTAATATGGTTGAGTATATTCGATTATCATATGTATGATTTTATCTTTACAGAAATGTTTTAATAAAATGTTTACAAATATTGCTACTATTAACCCCAATTGCCCATTTATGCATCCTGTAAAAATGTCTATTTCTATACATATTATTTAAGCCTTGAAAGAAGAAGTTGTAACTGAGGGTTCAGAAAATGCATAGC
>NC_056737.1:1496596681-1496674181 GCF_019279795.1 Protopterus annectens | reverse complement strand
ACTGTAGTTTAAGTAGTCAGTAGTTGTGTGAAGAGACTCTGGTTCATGCTAGGCTGCATATTGCTCTTCATGTGTAGAACTGTATTGTTTATTTTAAAGAAAAAGCATTTACAATGAATCAACTTCAAACCCTTAGGCACAGCGGCCCATTCAGCCCACATTAGTAAACCCCTGGAATGATGGATTTGCACTTTCCAACTATCTCTGTATTCAGCTTAGTTGAAATGGGCATTCTGAGATAATGTAGCAATTTTCTCATGTTTTCTGTTACTTAAACCAGCAGACAGCGTGTGAGAAATGTAGTAATATAAGGTTATTGGAGGCAAACCTCTCTCACAAAGCCACAACTAATAAGCATGCTATTGATACAATACAATACAAGACTAACAAGGCACGCACCTCAGCACAAACACACAGTCCTATGTATACTGAGGCTCTTAAAAGTAACCTAAAACACAAAGGCTTCCTAAATGTAATCCAAGACGCAAGTCCCCTTAGCAATCTCATAAGCACACATCACAGGTAGCACCCACCATTAAACATACATCTAAAAAAATCATACTGACTCATTTTGAAAGTTCATAGGGCAAACCTCAACAAATTCCAATATCCTAGTCATAGGTAACACCATAATGAGCCACGTTGATGCACATTATGAGGAATGATATGATGGAGGTCACAGAATGAGTGTCCCTACAAGTGAGGATCATTCTACCATCACCAAGAGTGATGCTGCTATATAAACAAAATATCAGCTTAGCTTGTGGTGCAGTTATAAGTGAGAACATAATACAAATCAGCCTGGAAAAGGAATGTAGACATTCCCAAATGCTTTGCACAGATGGCCTTGCCCCTTTCCCCTCCAAGGATTTCATATATTTTCTAAAGTCTTATCCACCTCCATAGTGCTTTTTCCACTTTTTGTACACATCAGTCTTGTAAAAATTCAAACATAACTAAAAAGAATCCAGATAACATTAAGGTATTGCTGCTCAACACTTGCAGTCTTGACATTACATACATAAATAAATCACTCCAATCTCTACAATCATTTTTACCTTGAAACCATTGATACATGCATCATCAGAGAGACCTTGTTCAAGAAAACTGAAAGCACTCGGTCAGTGCAGAGTTTCAGTGGATATCCTATCACACGTTCAGTTCCACCACAGTAGACAAAGGCAAAATAAGGAGGTAGTGCCTCCATATTATTACCAAAATCTGCTTCATCTCTAGACACAATACACAAGAAAATGACCTGGAACTCTTTCACATCCAACTTACTATGAATAAATCGTCTTATCACTCCATAGCTAACCATAGGACTCAATCTATGTCCCCTGTCACGTATACCTTCTACATAACATGTATGGAGTCCCTTTGTATTATACCAATTACCATTCTTCTAGGAGACTTCAGCTACCCTTCTGTAATCTGTGAGATTTATACATTCGCAAACATGTATGCAAAGAAATCTCTGCAATACAGAGTCCCTGCACTAATTTGTCTACACTCCAACCATGGGGAAGATAAAAGGCTGGACTTGTTCCTTACTAGTATGGGGTAGATTTGCTCTACATCAATTGTAACTTTCTCTCTGGTCAAATCAGACAACAAATTAATCAGATTCACCATAAGACTTGAGGCTTGAAGCATCTTCTATTTCCTTGGTATTCAGTAATAAAAGGCTTGTCCCCCCACAAAAACAGTATTTTATGTTGTGTGTTCTTATGTTAAACATTTTCAGTGATTTGAGATCCAGTGAAATGGGTTTCATTCAATTTGTGTTCAGTGAAATGGATTATCAGGCAATTACTTTTCAGTCAGATGGATCTTCAGTCAAATTCTTTCAAACATTTGATTTTCAGTCAAGTACTGTTCAATTAAATGATAGTAAACTGCAACAAATCATAATAATCATTGTCCTGGTCGACTTCAATAAACACATAACACCGAATGACATTTGATGACCTTTATTACACTTCCATAAACATGATTGTTAATCAATAGTTATTAATTTGCACCAAAAACATGACACAGGTGATAACCTCCATGAAAGGAAACAAAATAAATAACCGTAAGGGCAGTGTAACCACTCACCCTTGAATAAGCAGCATCACCCACTTGCTCACTTATCCTTGCACTAACAAGACAGTGTATCGCTCACCTTCAATTTACTGAATTACACCAACCAAATAAGCAGCTCTGCTTGCTTACTAACTTATCCAACAGAGGAATCACTCACTTTCCTTCCCAACTTATTGAATTGCATGGGTCTATATCATATGAGTGAATCGCACAAATTGAGAACGCTCATAATATCCAGCGTACTGGACCTCAAAGTGCTTTTTCTGAGATTGCGGTACAGTGAAGAATGAGATATTTGCCCTTTCCTCACAGAGTTGGAATATATATTTAGCAGGGTGGGTGGGTGGGTGGCACAGCCCCCCACAATTGGAAGTTCGAGGTCTGGTACGTTTGATATTATGAACGTTCGCAATTTGTGCAATTTGCTCATATAATATAGACCCGAATTGCACATCCAACACCAGAGGGGGAACAGAAGAGGGCAAGCCTGCCTCTCTTCTCTGTCTTACCCAAACTTAAGTAACCACAATCCTCACTAATAAAAAGAGGGAGGGTAGCAAGTTCACGCCAAAATGTGACTCCTACCTCAGTTACACTTGACAAAACCCTCTAAGCCCCCTCCCTACTCTTACCTCATTTCCTCCTAAACATCCCTCTATCCCATTTCACCCTACCCCCACCCGCATTCACTTAATTCCTGCTACTCAATGAATCTACCCCACTTGAAGATGTCCCATGACAAAATGTTCTGTTCCAAACCTCATTTGTCCTGGTCCACTTCAATAAACACATAATACCGAATGACAGTTGACGACCTTTATTAGGTTCATAGGTTCATACTAGGCTATCTGCCCTGGGGCAATTTTAAGCCTAGCCCAATTCTGTATGGCTTACGCCACCCCTTGATTTGAGTATACTGTGCCCTTTTTAAGGTTTAGTTTACTGTGCCTCTGTCTAATAGTGACACGGGAGTACTACGATCCCCCATCCACTTATCGAGATTCTTCTTGAGAGATTCAGTGAGGTGCTCTGCCTCACATGAACTGGAATTCTATTCCAGAGCGAAGGGAGCCTCTGGGTTATGAACCTGTCCCACCAGCAAGTTCTATTTATTTCTGTGCTGAGGTTCAAGTCCCTCGAGTGTGTGGCTCTAAGGGATTTAGATTTACTGAGGTGGAGCATGTCCATTAATTCTGGATTTGACATAGCTTTGTATGTCAGGCATAGATCGCCTCGAAGTAGGCGGTATGCAACTGAGTAGAGCTGGAGTTTTTTTAACCGAGCAGCATATGGCATCTGTTTGAGACCCTTGATCCTCTTGGTGAGATACTTTTGAGGTCTTTCTAATTGCTGCAGGTGTCGGGTAAGGTACATCCCAAAAGGGGCATTGTATTCTATGATGGGCCTGATGAGGGATGAATAAAGGGGCACGATTACCTCTCTTGATCTAGATGTGAAACCCTTCGAGATGAGGTGGGCTATGTAGAAGATCTTTCTAACCACTTTGGCAATGTGGTTTTCAAAGGAGAGATTGCTATCAACTTGGGTCCCCAGGTCCCTAATAACTTTCTCTGTACTTAATGGGTTTCCGTCTATGTGGCAATTTGTTGGCACATTGTTTTTGCCGAAGGGTATGACTATACATTTTTTGGCATTTAGCTTTAAACCATGGCACTGGCACCAGTTATCTGTCTCTGTGAGACCTTTTTGAAGGATGTTTGTGTCAGCTGGAGAGTTGATTATGGTGCCCAGTTTGCAGTCATCTGCGAACTTGGTGAGCCATAGTCCTCCCACATTTGCCTGTACCTCGGAAAAGTATATACCGAACAAGAGTGGTCCCAGGACAGAACCCTGTGGGACACCACTTGTGACCGGTTTCGAGTCTGACATGGCTCCAGCAACTCTCACTCTGTGGGTTCTGTCTTTGAGCCAGTTTGCAACCCATCTTGTGACATAGGGGTTTATATTTAAGCTGGATAGCTTATCTATGATGCCCGAGTGGGGTATTGTGTCAAATGCCTTTGCAAGGTCCAGATAGACTGTGTGGACTACCTTCTCTTCATCTATGGCTTTGGTGACTGTTTCAAAGAAGTCAACCAGGTTCAAAAGGCAGGATCTGCCCTTGACAAAGCTGAACTGGGTAGGATCTAGCGTCTGTAGGTCCCCAATGTCTTTGTTTATGAGCTCCATGATGATCCTCTCCATAGCCTTGCAGACTAAGCTAGTCAGGCTTATGAGGCGATAGTTTCCAGGGTCCGTAGAGGCTCCACCTTTGTGGAGTGGGACCACTGTTGCTGTACGCCATTCTGTGGGCACATATCCTGTAGTGAGGCTGAGATTGTATAGCTGTTTTATTTGAGGGATTAGTTCCTCTTGTAGTTTATGTAGGAAACAACATGGGATGCCATCTGGTCCCATGGAAGCAGTGTTTTTTGCTTTGGAGAGGGCAGCCTTCACCTGAGCATCTGAGATGTTTGGGAGGCAGCCCTCTGCCAGGATAGATACTTGCTCTTTTGGGGGGGAGGGGGTGGAGAAGGTTGCACTGAACCTATCTGCCAGGATATTGGCGATGTCTGTGGGTTCAGTGTATTTTTTGTCGTTTAGAATCAACTCAGAACAAGTCTGGGAGTTGCATCCCAGGTTTCTAACATAACTGAAAAAAGCCTTATGATTGTCTTTGGTGTCCTGTGCAATTTTTCTCTCAAAGCTGGCCTTGGAGGATTTTATGAGGGATCGTAATTTTTTGCTAGTACTGATCAGAGATGCCTTCCCTATTAGGGATTTTGCTCTATCATGTAGTAGCTTCCTCCTTCTGTTGTACAGTTTATTTATGGCAGGGGTCCACCAGACTGGACGCCTGCCTTTGGATGATTGGGTCTTGGTTTTGTTTGGGATAGCATGATCCATGCATTCCTGGAGATGTCCGTAGAATGCATTTATATAGGATTCTGCAGTTTGGGCTGTAGTTTCCACTGGCCCTGGGGCCTTGAAGGATTCCACTTCGGTTTTGAGAAGTGAGAAGTTCACTTTTGAGAAGTTTTTCACTGTGGTTTTCTGGGCTGGGGTGGGGTCGGGATGTGGACATCCAGTGAAATTAATTTATGGTCTGATCTTACCAATGAGGGATATACTTCTGGTGTGGAGCATAGAGTCCCCATGTTGGTAATGATCAGGTCTAGTATGTTGTCCCCTCTTGTGGGAGTGGTGACTAGTTGTTCCATAGCATTTGAGTTTATAATTTCCAGGAATCTTTGGGCTAAGGTGCTGGGGCTTGAGTAGTGCTCCCAGTCGATGTTTGGGTAGTTGAAGTCGCCCAATATAATGGTGTTCGGAGAGATCTTCATGTTCTCCAATGTTTTCAGGAAAGCCGAATGGGATTCCTGACTTTGAGAGGGTGGTCTGTAGGATGCTATAAACTAAAAAGCAGTCTTGCCTACTGTTAGTTGCACATGGATGGACTCCGATACTTCGTGCAATGCCACTAACCTGGAGGTGTGGATATCCTTGATAAATATGGAAACTCCCCCTCCTTTTGTGGTTCGGTCCGGGTTTTGGGGCCGAAAAGCATGATACGAGGTATAGCCTGGTAGTGCTGGGGTGCTCTCTGGAGCCTTGAACCAGGTTTCTGTCACTGCACAGATATCGATGTTCTCCATACTGAGGACAGCTTCCAGTGCGTGCATCTTGAGGTTAAGACTTCTGGCATTTAGCAGCATTACCCTTAGTTTTTTGTTCCTTGTGCTGTCTGTGGGGGTGGTTTGACTTTTGAGCCTTGCCTAAAAAAGGCACTATGGGGGTGGCAAGAGCCTTTGCCAATATCCGAAAGCCCAGTGGTGACAGGTGCAAGCCGTCTCTAGCGAAGCAACGTGGCTTGTCGAGCATGTCATCCCAGGCTGACAGACACTGGATCCCCTTTGAATGACACCAACATTTTAGCCAATTGTTAAAATCAATCATTTTGTCTTTGTACTGTGGCATCATTCTAGGTGAGGGTAAGATGCTGCTCAAGGTCAGGGTCATACCAGCCTGGGCTACATGATCAGAGAGCTCCTCTATGTCTCTTTTCATGTAGTCCAGGGAGGTAAGTCTCAGGTCATTCACACCAGCATGTACAATGACTGAGTCATATTTGTATTTGCTTTGGAGTGACCTGAGTGCTTGCGTTATGTATCGGATCCTAGCACCCGACAGGCAGCTCACCGTGACCTTCTCTTTATTCAGCCTGGTGAGCGGGACGTCAGTGTGTCTGACAATAGAGTCACCTATAACAAGAGTATCAAGTGTGTTATTCAGCCTTAAGGGATGTGGCTGCTTGGCACACTGACTTTGTGGGTTATGTGTTGTGTGTGTTTTGTTTTGAGGTAGTGTTTGCTTAGATGTCTGCTTTGGAGGTCTCTGTTGCTTAGGTAGATTTTTATTTAGAGCCTCCGAGTATGTTTTTGTGTATTTATGTGTTTGGTTCGCTGATGTGGTGGGACTATGTAATACTGGAATTGTGTTGTGTGAGGTTACCTTCTCCTCCTGACTGGTTACACCAGTTTTGAGATGAGAGAGCTCAGCCTCCAGTTTGGCTAAATAGTTGCATCTCTCACATATATTTGAACCTGTTTTGAGGAGGAGAGGGTTGTCCGTGTACATGAGACAGTTGTAACATTGCCTCAAAATTCCCAGATTCACCAGCTGGACTGGAGAGGAAACCATTGACTGACCTTTGACATGCTAGAGTAACAAGGAAACTGAATTTAAGATGGAACAATAGAGGACAGGGTAATCGTAGAGAGTATAAGAGTAAGTAGTGCTCATGGTTTAATAGTGCTAACTTGTAGGATTACTTAATTGGACCAGTGAAGGGCCTTAGAATGAGAATATGGTGTTTAAATTGAGAGACAGAGCAGTTCTAAGGGGAAAAGTGAAGAGCAGACTTTGTGGAGCCAGGAATAGTTTAAACCCAATTAGGCGGCACTGCCCGTTGTTGCGCTATGCTCAAAACCGCGCAAAACCGTGCAAAAGAGGGTTTTAAGAGAGGAAGATGAAGGAGTTTTGGAATTGACCCAAAATGTCCAATAAAACTACAGTTTCAAGTCAGTAACCACTCCCACAGGGGCAGGCAGGATGCTCAATGTTTTTCACTGCCACTGATCAACAGAAAGACTTTCCTTTAGCCCAAGCAAAAAATGGCCTCACAGAAACTTACAGACAGTTCAAGAACAGCAAGCCTGTAACTGAACTTTTTTAAATCTCAGAAAAGTGGGAAAAAAGCAAGATTTTTTTTTTTTTTTGTTTTTTCAGAGATAACAGAGGTTAACAAGTATCAACAAGTTATAACAGTGCAGTAAATGACCCCACACAAGAGTGCTAGGCCAAAGACAGATAAAATGCAAGTTTTGAGAAAAAAACGATTTTAAAAATAAGTGCAAACAGGAAATTCAGTAAACAGCTCTAGGTTGTGCTCTAAATACAGTTACTAATGCAGAAATCAAATTTAACAAGCCAGAAAATGCTCAAAATAGGCGGCTATGCAGAAAAACTTAGCAAATAAACAGACGAAAAAGTCTCAAAAGTGGCTCCTTTCTTCTCTCAACATTTTCTCCTCTTGGTGGGTGCTTCACCAGCAGCCAACAAGCCTGAAAAGATGCCAAAACCACGAGGCAACCAGGTTTTAAGAGAGGAAGATGAAGCAGTTTTGGAATTGACCCAAAATGGCCAATGAAACTACAGTTTCAAGTCAGTAACCACTCCCACAGGGGCAGGCAGGCTGCTCAATGTTTTTCACTGCCACTGATCAACAGGGAGACTTTCCTTTAGCCCAAGCAAAAAATGGCCTCACAGAAACTTACAAACAGTTCAAGAACAGCAAGCCTGTAACTGAACTTTTTTATATCTCAGAAAAGTGGGAAAAAAGCAAGATTTTTTTTTTTGTTTTTTCAGAGATAGCAGAGGTTAACAAGTATCAACAAGTTATAACAGTGCAGTAAATAACCCCACACAAGAGTGCTAGGCCAAAGACAGATAAAATGCAAGTTTTGAGAAAAAAAACTATTTTAAAAATAAGTGCAAACAGGAAATTCAGTAAACAGCTCGAGGTTGTGCTCTAAATAAAGTTACTAATGCAGAAATCAAATTTAACAAGCCAGAAAATGCTCAAAATAGGCAGCTATGCAGAAAAACTTAGCAAATAAACAGAGGAAAAATACTTAAAGTCTCAAAAGTGTATCCTTTCTTCTCTCAGCGTTTCCTCCTCTTGGTGGGTGCTTCACCAACAGCCAACAAGCCTGAAAAGCTGCCAAAACCATGAGGCAACCAGGTTTTAAGAGAGGAAGATGAAGCAGTTTTGGAATTGACCCAAAATGGCCAATAAAACTACAGTTTCAAGTCAGTAACCACTCCCACAGGGGCAGGCAGGCTGCTCAATGTTTTTCACTGCCACTGATCAACAGTTACACTTCCATAAACATGATTGTTAATCAATAGTTATTAATTTCCACCAAAAACATGACAGGTGATAACCTCCATGAAAGGAAACAAAATAAATAACTGTAAGGGCAGCGTAACCTCTCACCCTTGAATAAGCAGTATCGCCCACTTGCTCACTTATCCTTGCACTAACAAGACAGCGTACCACTCACCTTCAATTTACTGAATTACATCAACCAAATAAGCAGCTCTGCTTTCTTATTAACTTATCCAACAGAGCAATCACTCACTTTCCTTCCCAGCTTATTGAATTGCACATCTAACACCAGAAGGGGAACAGAAGAGTGCAAAGCTGCCCCTCTTCTACACCCACCAGCCTGACCAGGCTGTTCACCCTCTCTTTGACCAAACTTCCAGCAATCTAACCACCAGTAAGGCAATAGGTCAAAGATCATTCGGTGTACCCATCCTACCTAACCAAGCTGTATCAAAGTCATTACCTCCTAATGCTATACAACTTTTTTTAGGTTTATTTTTTTATGTTTTGACCAATGAATGTAATACCCCTCTTAGATCTCTTTTAGACTCTATGTAATAAAATGCTTCCATCACACCAACTACCCATTCTAAACCATAAGACACTTAAACCACCATCATGGCCGGAAACAGTGCAACCTCAAAACACCACCATCATGGTCGGAAGCACCAACAATAGACCTAGCCAGGCAAAACTAACCAAACCAATATACTGACAAACTCGATAATGTCTGGCGCTACCAGGTCACACAATGTCCGTGACATGCTAGTACCAACCAAGATATAGTGAGCCAACCCAATCCAATCTATCCTGAAACTGCAGTAACTCAAAGCTAAATCTTCCCATCAAAACCCCCCATCTAGGTCACAAGCCTAACTTAAACAATGCAACCCACTAAACCACTACCCCAGATGTCTGCAGTAATATCTGACCCATTACAAAGAAAAGTCCCACTACCCATAAAACAGTGTAAAAGTCATCCTTAATGCTCCCCATACAAAATCAAACCAAGACGAGACATTACCTTGTGATTGCAGGAAGAAAACACAACAACCCAAAAACTCCATATTCAACCGCACTGCTGGGAACACATGGCCTTCTTTCATACTGCCGCATCAGCCGAAAACTTTCCTCAGCTTCTTCTCTTGCCTGTCAAGTCCACATTCTTCACTCCCCAAAATATTAACTCTGCATGTCCCCATCAGCACTCCGAGTGATCTCTAAAAGAAAAGACTGTAAATATCCCACACACACATAAATCAATTTCTTAATGACCAATATACACCACCCAGGGCATATCTCATTTATCAACTGCATAAAATGCAGAGAGTAGCAGATGTAAAACACCCCTGAAAATTTAATGTCCTACCAAAGATCCAATAAATTTCTCTCTCAAGTCTCCTAGCAACAGTACAACAGATACCCTTGCGAAACAAATCAAGGTCTTATTTTATAGCTAAAAGTATCATTCTTCTCTAACATAGAAGGTCTCAATGAAATGAATGACTAGACAAAGAAAAGTAAAACTGTCCACAAACCTGCTGTATCAGTCGGTATACCCATCCACTGTAGACCAAACCAAAATGGATCCCCATCAACCAAAAGCCCTATCATTCAATTAACAATGACATCAGTTGACTAAACCATTAAAATAATCCAGTAATCCTTAATGCCATTCAACCACCAAACCAACCCCCCAACTTATACCCTCTCAAACCAACACCCCCTCCAAAGTTGTAGCAAATGCAAATCACAATGAACCCTCTTTACAATGCACTGTCCACCCTTCCCTTAACCATAAAGGGAAACCTGATCATATACATCCTTCTGACCACCAACCCCCAGATGCCACATCCAATCAAATTAACACTGGCCAATGAGCAAACCCTCTGCTTAACCTTTCCACAAAAAGATCAGCTCAACTGTCATGCCCCCAAAATCCAATCCATAAACCATATCGTTATGACATTACCTTTGTGGACAATTCCAAACTCCCCTAAACAACCCTATGTATCACCTCTAGTCTTCCCCTAACTCACCTTGGCCTCACTTACCTCCATAAAACTCCCTACTACAACAAGCCTAACGTAGTTTAATGAGCACCTAATGGTAATTCACTTCTGCCCTTCTATGTAAAACCCTAATTCAAACATCCTGAAAAAACTGTACAGTGAAAGTATACTCTTTAGTCCCTCATGAAGTAGGTCCTGAAAACTCACCTATGATGTGTGGCCAAGAACTTCTCTAACATATTATCCCTGATGGATAAACTTGATGGGTAACTGTAAATGCACCCGAAGAATTCCACCCAATTCTGGGAAGCCTAACTGCATACTTACCAAAGTAGTATTATCTGAAGCCTCATTACTCACCACTCTAAAGGCTGTAAATTCCCTCTCCCCTGATCTCTGAATTCCAATTTCTCCAGACCAGTGACTGCTGCTTACTCCACAGACCACCATCTGTGACCTCACTGTGACCACTCGGGTGACTTCCTGGCACAACCACTGTCACCTCTTGCACCCACGTCCTTCAGCCACTAACTGCTGCCCACTCTGCACTTCCCCACCTTGGAAATCCACTTCTGTTGCTCCCTTTGCATGCCTACTGTGTGACAACGCTGTACCACTGACAGTTGGGACATCCACTGCAAAACTGCCTGCACCCATGTACAACCTTACTGTGTAACACTGCAGCAGCTAAAACCCCATCACAGCACCATGATCTGCAATGAGAATAACAAATGTAAATCCTCTGAAATGCATTAGCAAAAGTTCCCTCTTTTTTCCCCTCTGATCCATAATAGAGGCAAAATTTTATATCTTAGCAACTGAAGGAGAAAAACAAGGCAACAAAAACTTAAACCATTCCCTACCTCTGCCAATACATCATATAGCAGAACCTGTGATGGCAACCATGTTAAAGAAGATACTAAAACAGTAATTTCCATAACAATTGCCAAAGTTGTTCTTAAATTTATCTAATCTAGTTTGGCCTAAGTATCTTTTAGTAGTCAGTTCCATGCATCAGCTACTCTCTCGGAGAACAAATCAGTACAAATCCCATTCCTATATAACCTTCTGCAAAGGTTGTCTGCTAATTCTACTACTTTTTGATAACTCCAAATATTCCCAGAGGTAACTGTCTGTAAGTACTGTACAAGTTCAGGTATTTAATCTTTCACAATAACAAAATTTTACATCCCCCCATGCCTTTTTTATATTCCACTGTGTTCTTTCCAAATTACTCATGTTTGTTTTCTTATAAGGTTTCCAGGTTATTATCCCATACCCTAGTTTGTTTCTAATGGAACTTCCCATCTACTTCACTTCCCCCTTATGATGCTTGATGTTCTTAAGAGTGGGACACAGGCCTATATAAGGGCAACTCCCCATAACCCTAAACTTAAAAGCTAGGGTTTGCCTCAACATGAATTCACTGACCAGAATGAAGTGTGGACCTCCATGCCCTGCCCTCGCCAAGAATACCTTGGACCCTCCCTGCCTTATATCAGCACAGGCATTCCATGAAATGCACAAAGCAATAACTTTCATGAGGAGTAGGCCAATTCCCTGAACCAAAATCTAGACAATCTGCCACATTCTGGGCTGTTGAGCAGTATCCCTTTACCTAGACTCCATGTGTGAAGGAGAGAGGTGACCCAGTATCACTTCCAAAATGGGCCAACCCCCCCATGACTGCTATGGCTCACTGAATGTTCTGCGGAAAACTGTCTAATTCCTGGATGGCTCCTGACTTCTGCACCCTCATAAAACACACTACTCTTGATGCCTCTCAACTTTTAGTGTGGCAGAGAACCTGAAACCTCAAATGTATATCAGTGTGCTTTGACAGCTACCCTCAGCAATTCACCACTCCTCCAAACAAAGGAAGGAGGAAAGAAAAAAAACACCCACACACCACCTTTGAACCAAGGAACCCACTCTGACCACACCTTAGCCTTCCTGCACCATCGTAAGTGCCACACACCCATGCCCAGACGATAACCATTGTTCCTGGAGAACTCAGCATGCAGTCTTACAAAACATGCGTTGTGGCAATCATAACTCTACCTCACTCACAGCCCGCAAAAAGTCCCAACCTCTGCTGCTGAAGCAATACACCAACAAAACTCAAATCACACTTAAGAATAGCTTTCAGCAACTTCTCACTTGATCAAAATTATAAGGCCCAGAGCTGGCTATTCCATTAAATCCACACTGCTGAGACAAAACCCAGACAAGCATCAACACTCAACTCAAAGCCAGATACTCCCCCATGCAAAAATGCAAACTATGCAAGCAGCGTACGATTCCACCTTTCAACCCCCCAATCACCCAGATGAAAATCACCATTGACACAGACATAGGTACCTCCTGACCCAGCAGAATGAACAACAAGCATGCGACTGAAATAAATAAGTTCTGCAACAGAAATTCTGGCCTTAGTAACCCCAATAACTGTACAAACAACTCGGTAGTGAATGTATAATCAAGCAAAAAATTCACTGCACAGAAATATTAAGAAAAAGCAAATTAAGAAATGATATTTAAAATTGTACACACACAGACACATCAGCGTGTTGCTAAAATCCTACTGAGAAAAACTCACTCACATATAACATTGCTGGAAAATTACATTATACCTGAGAACAAGCTCCATAAATATGTTCTCTTCCAAATTAAGTGTTACACATTTTGCGGGGAAAAGAGCAGTCCCAAGTGTTAGACCCCTGACCCTGAACACTACAGTCAGAGGAATGTACCGCTAAACCATCTGAACTGTAAAAATCGAAGTGATTTGGATGCTCTTTTCAGAATTTCCTTTCTCCTTATCCTTAGCCCGTCATCCCGCATGCACACTACACCACCAAAAGCAGGTTCACGGGACAAAAAAGTGCAACCTTCCCAAAGGTGCCGATTTCAGGAAGGAATGGGCAGGACTAAAGTCAATAAGTACTCATCAGTTGAGATGGATAATACATTGTACTACTATTAATCATCTAAGAAAAATTAAATTAAATAAACTCGTAATTTGCGATATTCGCCCCATTACTTTAAAAGTTCAGGACACGCTTAGTTTATCGTTTTGTAACAGAAATTGCACGCCCTCCAAATTACTGTAAGTCCAGGAGGGGTTCAAAGTCCTTAAGCATTTCAGATGACTAGATGAGGGGTGTTTTCATTCGAACTGTTGTATAACACCTAATAATACCCGCTGAAGACAGAACCACAAGTGTAAATCAAAATGTAGTCACCTCTTTCACACTAAGCAACCTATTCCTGTTTCCATGGAACATCCAGAAATGTGGATTTTCCACCTCATGTTTAACTAATATTCCTTTTCCTTGTAGCCATTACTGTTTAATGAGCATACGTAGCACCCGCCTGCTGCAGTCTCTATATCCAAGCAGTAGAAATGCACACTTCCCCTGACTACCAAAACAGCTTAAATAACTATGCGCACTGCCAGCTGCTGTTACAATAGGACAAAGAACTTCTGGAAGTAGGGGCCTACTATCTGAAAGGTTCCCTTGCCTTCCAACTGCATGTAATAAATACTGCTCCCATAACACTTGAAAAGGAGCTGTCGGACGTACCATTTATCTATTTATTATTTTTATTTCAATTTTAGCTAAGCTTTAACCATGGAAGGGCCTAACCTTCCACAAAGTTGTTCTCAAAGAATTCTGCCATGTGCCAGCCATTACTCAGGGGTTTCTGAATAAGTAGCATACCCCCCACCTCCAACATCATGTAAGCTAAGATGTTGTCCTAATCCCTTAAAATTTAAATGTAATAACTTGGGCCCCAATAAATTAACAACCCCACAAAATCTATAAAGACCAAAACCTGCCAATAGAGAAAGAAAAGAAAATACTGTACCACCATACTCACCTCAGTCTTCTTCGAAATATTAACTCAACGCCTACCTGACCAGCAAGATTTTACAGGTCCTCATGGGCGTAGTCCTGCACTGTAGTAAGTTCATGCCAAAATGTGACTCCTACTTCAGTTAGACTTGACAAAACCCTCTAAGCCCCTCCCTACCCTTACCTAATTTCCGCCTAAACATCCCTCTATCCCATTTCAGCCTCCCCCCCCACTCCTTATTCACTTATTTGCTACTCTATGAATCTACCCCACGTGAAGATGTCCCAGGACAAAATGGTCTGTTCCAAACCTCATTTCAGAGGAAATGTAGAATTGCTGTAATAGAAATAGCATTTTGTAAATAAAGTAGTCCAGCTGAAAAACATTTTCACTAAACATATT
This sequence comes from Protopterus annectens, assembly GCF_019279795.1. NCBI lineage: Eukaryota > Metazoa > Chordata > Ceratodontiformes > Protopteridae > Protopterus > Protopterus annectens. The sequence continues at coordinate 1,496,659,367 of NC_056737.1, read as the reverse complement.
TATGGATTTTAACAAACCACAAACACATATGACTTAAAGCTACAGAATTCAGCACAACTAGAGTACATTCTCTGTTCATGTCAGTAAGGAACTTAAATGTAAAACAAATCAAGATACAGGTAATGAAAATTGCATTTCTCTGGCTGCTGATGTAACCTCATGTAATAAACACTTTTGAATACACTGATAACATCAACAAAATTGTGCCTCTAGGCATTCAGATACTTGTTTTTCTATAGCACACTACACTAGATCATTAGATTCATGCAATATAAGTTAATGACTGCACTATTGAATCCCTAGTTGCATATATGTATGTTATAAGACACATCGGTATAAATTAAACTATTTTCTGTGCTTTGAATTCAAATTCTTCTTTTCTTGTTAACTATTTTACCTATGCATTGTACTGCTGTGCACACATTTTTGACTTGTACTATATTTCTGTGACTCTACTTTAATATTTTGTAAATGTCATAATTACTTATATTATTTATGGAGCTTTTCTCCTCAGGTCTCCACTGAGAATGGGCCTCTGGCTCAGTTGGACTAACCCAGTTAACAAATTTCAATAAATAAATAAAACAATAAAAACTGCTTTCTGGTCACTGTTTTGCACTTCTTATTACTCTCATTGTTATTACGTCACAGAATACTTTATTCACTTTTCTTATAGCAATACAACAAAATTGTTGAACAAAATCTAAATATTCAGTTCAATTAGAGTCCATTAAAGATGTGTGTAAAACCTGAAGCCAAGTTCTAAATAGATTGTCCCGTCAACATATATCTATATATTTTATATGACTCACTTTTGGGGGGCAACAGGAAGAAGTTATTGTAAAAAAAAAAAGGGGGGGGGGTTAAATGACTTGTCAGTTGTAAACCCTAACAGAATACACCTGTTATTGTCACAATAGAAAAATATTTAAGTCTACAATCTAATAAGCACATGAGAAAGAAATAAACTGTCTGGTGAAAGAGTGTTTAGTCCATTTCATCAGATGTGCTGCACTGTGCCTATGATTAATTGGCCCATATTATTCATATGAATCTTTCTAAAATAGATACATTTAAAATATTGTTATGAACACATATTATTATGCATACATTTATGGAAAGCTTTCATCCTTTAGCTGCATGATTTTTAACAGAAAGGGTTACTGTTGCACCATATCTTTATCAAATACCATGTGAATTACTTTTTAGCCAAAACTGTTTTAGGCATACTTTAAATTATTGTCACCTTTAATGCACTATTCGAATAGAAACTGACAGTTTCCTAGCCATCATTAATTGTTCTTCTGAAATGTTTTCTGACATCAATGATAGTTAAAATGAGAATCATATGTGAGCTCCTATTCAGTGGATACCAAAGAGACATAAAACTACTCCCTCTGCCATTAAATATTAGCCCCCTCAACTCCTACCTAAAATACATTCTCAAACAACCTCACTTCCTCTCTTATCTAGTCCCCTGACCCCAGTCAAACTACACTAGAAATTGCTTCCTTATCCCCTAAAACTTAAAATTCTTACTGAGCAGGCATTCATGGACAAAAAATGTCTGCTCAGCAAACACTTATTAGAACAGAAAACTTCTGAATAATGTAATTTTGCTTGAAATCATAGCTGTAGCATTTATTTTTAAAGAGGCTCACAGTACACAAGTAGCTAAAATATTTTATAGTTATTTTTAGAAAAGCTATATTAAATATTCATAACTTTTTTATGAAATTAAATAATATGCTACAAAACATGCTGGGGGGCTAAGGATTTGCTTAATGTACATTGGTGACCACTCACTTAACAAAATTATACAAGCTGTACTCCAAATCAAGCTCAGTTTGCACTTGTATCTCAATGATTTCAGCTTCAGTGTTAATGTATTTAGGTGTAAGTATAAAATGTATAGTTCTGGAAGCAAACCTACCATAATAGTAGATGTTCTAACAGATCTCTGTTGCAGTAGCCTGAGTAATACGGATTATATCCTGACAAGAACATTGCAGGTGTACTGAGGAATGGAGAAGTGTAACTATTGTGAAGAAGCATGACAAGAACATTGCAGGTGTACTGAGGAATGGAGAAGTGTAACTATTGTGAAGAAGCATGACAAGAACATTGCAGGTGTACTGAGGAATGGAGAAGTGTAACTATTGTGAAGAAGCATGACAAGAACATTGCAGGTGCATTGAGGAATGGAGAAGTGTAACTATTGTGAAGAAGCATGACAAGAACATTGCAGGTGTACTGAGGAATGGAGAAGTGTAACTATTGTGAAGAAGCATGACAAGAACATTGCAGGTGCATTGAGGAATGGAGAAGTGTAACTATTGTGAAGAAGCATGACAAGAACATTGCAGGTGTATTGAGGAATGGAGAAGTGTAACTATTGTGAAGAAGCATGACAAGAACATTGCAGGTGCATTGAGGAATGGAGAAGTGTAACTATTGTGAAGAAGCATGACAAGAACATTGCAGGTGTATTGAGGAATGGAGAAGTGTAACTATTGTGAAGAAGCATGACAAGAACATTGCAGGTGTATTGAGGAATGGAGAAGTGTAACTATTGTGAAGAAGCATGACAAGAACATTGCAGGTGCATTGAGGAATGGAGAAGTGTAACTATTGTGAAGAAGCATGACAAGAACATTGCAGGTGTATTGAGGAATGGAGAAGTGTAACTATTGTGAAGAAGCATGACAAGAACATTGCAGGTGTACTGAGGAATGGAGAAGTGTAACTATTGTGAAGAAGCATGACAAGAACATTGCAGGTGCATTGAGGAATGGAGAAGTGTAACTATTGTGAAGAAGCATGACAAGAACATTGCAGGTGCATTGAGGAATGGAGAAGTGTAACTATTGTGAAGAAGCATGACAAGAACATTGCAGGTGTATTGAGGAATGGAGAAGTGTAACTATTGTGAAGAAGCATGACAAGAACATTGCAGGTGCATTGAGGAATGGAGAAGTGTAACTATTGTGAAGAAGCATGACAAGAACATTGCAGGTGTATTGAGGAATGGAGAAGTGTAACTATTGTGAAGAAGCATGACAAGAACATTGCAGGTGTACTGAGGAATGGAGAAGTGTAACTATTGTGAAGAAGCATGACAAGAACATTGCAGGTGTACTGAGGAATGGAGAAGTGTAACTATTGTGAAGAAGCATGACAAGAACATTGCAGGTGCATTGAGGAATGGAGAAGTGTAACTATTGTGAAGAAGCATGACAAGAACATTGCAGGTGCATTGAGGAATGGAGAAGTGTAACTATTGTGAAGAAGCATGACAAGAACATTGCAGGTGTACTGAGGAATGGAGAAGTGTAACTATTGTGAAGAAGCTTAAAGCAAGAGTGTTAAGAAGTCAATTGCAGCGAGGCAATGATGCTGGACAGGTTAGTAAGCTGGAGTATTTTGTTTTCAGCTGTTTGAAGTTGGTAAACGTTGCAGAAAGAGTAGAATAAGATGATTGGTAGGCCAAGACCATATTCTCATCTTTAAAGTACATTTACAAAAATAATATCTGGCTTCTAAATCTTTACTGACATTGGATTCAGTATGGTCTTTGAAGGAGACATTTTGATCACTATGATATTTTTGAAACATAGTTGAGGGTAGCTGATTTCCATAAGGATCAGTTGCATTGAAGATAATTGTATTGTGTAGTTTGGGAGATGTTTCAGATACCATAGCTTTTTTTTTTTCTTAGTGTATTCACAGTTAATATGTTTGCATAGAGCCAATTACAAGTTGCTTTGAAGCACTCTTGAAGTATAGTGTGGAGTGTGTTGAATTCAGAATTAGACTGTGAAATAGCAATATCATCTGTACATAAGGAGGCATCCCAATATTGATCCATTATAAAATAGTTTGACAATTTCCCATACCCCAATCAGTACAGATACAGTCTTGGATCTCTCCTGAAAATACAGTATAGGCCTAGTCGACCTACCCAGTCAACAAAAGGTAGGTAGGTCCATGCATTATTTAAATAAATGCCCTTTCTCTACAACAACCCTTATAATCAATATTTGCTACAGTTACTTCAGGCTCTGTATTTTCCTTCAAAAAGTATTATTCCGTGACTAAGAAAAATAGCCCCTACTTCTGTCAACTTAACACATTAAGTTGCTATGGCAGCCCAATCAACAAACCCAGTTTCTCCATTCAAGCATACATTTAATAGCAAGTTTTATATATTTGTTTTATTCCTGCATCTTACTGGTTATTTGTGCATAATCTCTTTCAAGGCTTTGAAATAAATCTATTTCAATTTTTAACAGGTCAAAGTTGAAATTCATAAAGATATACAACACAACGATTCTTTACCTGTATAGGTATGTGACAATGTGCAGTATGATAGTTCAAATTGTACATTATATATATATATATATATATATATATATATATATATATATATATATATATATATATATATATATATATAAAAGATGGTTCACTGTGTTACCAATGAAATCCTGATCTTATATATTGTAATGTGAGCAGCACTGTTATTATCAGGGCTGGACTTAGGCCAACGGTACTAATTTGGCACAATATGGTCCTGCACCTCAGATTCTTTCCACTTACCAGAACCACAGGTAAAAAAAGTCTGCAAATGTTGTTTTATTTTGCTTTCGATCTTTTATGTTACAACTATCTCAAGCATCTGTCTTGCTAACATCAGTCGTACTGCACACTGTGCATTTCAACACTTCAGTTGTGACTGCAAATTCAAAATTAGTATTTATTAAAATACCAGAACTGAATTCACAGATGTCACATGTTGATGCAAAATGTGTTGTGCTACCAGCATTTTAAAGTGAATTAAAGTAATATTTAAAAAACATTCCTGAGTTTGAACATCTCCCTTTAGTTTTGCTTTTGACCAAATTCTTGAGACAGGAGGTTCAGAGGTACAGCTGTGGCTTGAGGATGCCACACAATTCAGCATTTAGTTTTGTACTGGCATTGCTGAATTTCTGTTACTGCTTGCTTCAGTGCTTTATGTGGGGTTGTTATACATTACAACACACTGGTTGCTACAAGCAGTTTGCTACAATTTTTTAAAGACCTTTTTTGATCCTCAGTTCTAGTTGAGGGGATGCATAGTTGGGAGATGCACAAATTGGGCCCCACAGTTGCAAAGGATGGTCTTGCATATAGTAGCACTAAACTGTTAGTTTGTTATTCTGCAAATCAAAGTAATGTGGAGTTCTTGTAATCTGGACTTGCATGATGATGTGCCTCATATCACAGATATCACAGAACCTAGTAGGGGCGATAAAATGAATGCACAGGAGACAGAAACAGTATGCTATGTTCCTAAAAGTTCTGGTCTTATAGTACAGAAATGGCCACAGCAATGAATATACTAGAGACAGGAGCATTGTGTTACCTAGTAGCACAAACTTCATGTTATGATGTAGGCGATAGCAGCAACCACTGCTATAAAAATAAACAATGAAGCACTTGGTTGTGTGGACTGCAGTGCAGTGGCACAAAGCACCACTGGAACAGCCACCCGAACTATACTATTTAACATCAGGCAAAAAACAGGGTCGAAAAGGAGTTCATAACACAGAAGTGAAAAGGAATTGAGGCAAGCAAAGGGGAACTTCATAATGACAAGATGAGTTCAGGATTGACAAATGGAAGACAGGATACTATTTTTTGTGTGGAAAACATCCCTCTTTTCCATATAAGGAGAGAACTCAACTGATGTGGAATAACAGAAAAAAGATGGTATAGAAAATTGTTTGGGTGTACTGGCTAACATATACACAGAAAACAATTCAGTCAAGCAGCGCTGGTTATACAAAAATACTGCTGGTCTGAAAAGATAAGACCACAGACATAGGGAGGAAACATATGGTGACTAGCAGTTGTGGACCATGCACAAGGTTTGGAGCAGCACACATTAGGAAAGGGGTCAAGCCATACTGTGCACTTAGTGCAGTACTGCCAGCATGCGGGCTGCTATCCAGCCCAGATGGCAAACTGAACAGAACCATTAATAGGGGTAGATTTTGGTGGTCAGTGCTGTGGACTTGTTTACTCTCTGGTGGGCTAATGGTCAGGCCCAATTAGCTGACTGAATATGCTCTTTATGCAATGATACTTTCAGTATTGCTAAGATCGTTGTCCTTCTGAATCCCATCACAGCTTCCACCATCTGTTGTAGCTGTGGCTGGGCCACGATAAGTAATGGGGTAGTGATGCCTGCATGGGAGGGGCAGTCTCCTTCGTATATCAAGGCACTCCACTCATCATTTCTTTTGCCAGATTAACCTTCATCATAGGAAAGCTGTAGTAAAGACACTTAGTCTGCACCTTTCCCCTCTTCTGGCTTTGTAGATTGGATTTACAATTAGAAGATTTTCATAGAAAATATGTAACTGAAATATAGGACAGTGTAAATCATATGTCATCCATAGTCACAATGACAAACCACCAATCATTGCTGCACCATGGAATGTCCTCTTAGTTGACAAATGTTCCTCAAGTGACATAGCAGAAAGGTGCACATCACCATAATGGCACAGGTGAATGACCTACTGGTCAGTAAAAGGTATACGATCTGCTGACCTAGACCCAAGTTTTTCAGCCTACCTCCTGAGGCTGATGTTCCCCTTTTACATATTTCTACTGAATTACATGGTGCAAATGCATCTAAAAACAGATATTCTGACAAAACAGATTGCAAAATGCCTGCTTATATGCAGACGTAATATATATATATATATATATATATATATATATATATATATATATATATATGTACATATATATATATATATATATATATATATATATGTACATATATATATATATATATATATATATATATATATATATATATATATATAGATAGATATATATATATAGATAGATATATAGATATATGGGTTAACTTCAAAATCCTGAAAGCTCAAAATGTTGAATCTCAAAATCCTGAACTCAAAATCCTGAAAGCTCAAAATACTGAAAACTCATAATACTGAATCTCATAATACTGAAAAACATACAGGACACCAACACTGACTGTATTGCAGCAGAAATACATACAGAAACAAAGAAAATATAAACCATATCAGTCTAAACCAACTATAAGCAGGGAGGCATGCCTCCCTGCCCCCCCATGTGAGGGGGGCTGCACCCCCCACACACCCTGCTTAAATAGATCAACTCTGAGATCGCACTTCACTACACTAAGATAAGTTATGTTGTAGTATAGTACATTAAAAGGGAACATGACTAAGGTTACAACAGGCAGTCATGAAGCATGTAATGGTATGCTTGCCATTTTATTCTGTGAAGTGCAATCTCAGAGTTGATGTATTTAAGTAGCAGGGGGGTGCGGGGTACAAGGGCCTTGCCACCTGCTTATAATTGTAGATGAGTAATATGTTTCTGTATAAACTGCATGCCTGATTGCAGGAAAACTGAGTATGGATGATAAATTTAAATAAATAAGACACTTCCTACAAAGTTTAGCATCTATTAAAAGGGAGCTTTTTCTCTTCAGTTAATGATTTACTATAGCCATGAATGATATTTAAAATACGTTGAATCAATGTATGAAAACCAACAGATCAGGAGCTGATGATAATATTACAAGTTAGCATTCTAAAACAAAATACTTTTGGAAAACTTTATCACAGTTTTTTATATTTGTAAAAACTAGAAAGTACAAAATCCACCAAACAGCACCCTGGCTCTGGAACATAAACTCCTCCAAAATAACAAGTAACAAATGACCAAGCCACAATAAGATTCAAAATGAAGTTTAAATTAAATGAATGATTAAGTGCTTTCTTCTACTTGTTCATATAAGCATCATCAGAACCATATATTACATAAGAAAACAGCCAATTAAAAACCCTTTCCATAGTAAACACCCACACATTCAACCAATAAAAAGTAATACATAATAAACCAATAACATTTTTGCATTGGTGAAATCCGTCAATAAACTAATAGTACTCAACACACCAATTAAATCATTTATTAACAAAATCAACCAATAAAGTCGTAGATGCTATTCCAGTGCTTTAAACTCATTAAACATTTCTAAAACTCCTTTATTAACTTAAATGCTCTGGACTTTAATTCACTTATAAATCAGAATTATTTCATTTAAACTTAGAAACTAAAGTATTAGCATGAAATAACCACAGCATTTCTTAATGTAATAGTCTGTTGTAACCAATAAAACTATATGCATATTAAACCAGTAAAATCCTTGCATTACCAGTACATGCCAATAACAAATTATACTTAAAACACCAATGAAATTGTTGTATATGTAAAATCAACCAGTAAGATTGTGGACAATATTCCATGTTTCAAACTCGATTCATGTACCTAAATCACATTTATAACTTAGATTCTCTAAACTTCATTTTACTTGTGATCGAAATTACTTCATTTTAAACCTGGAAAAACTGAAGCATTTAAATGGAATTGCCACAGCATTTCCTTGTGCAATAACCTGTTTTGCCAATCACCATCATACTGAACCAGGAATATCTTTTCAAGAACTGAAAACTTAAACTTCTTAAATGTAGTATAATCCATACAGGAGCGGCCCTAGGTCAACTGGTACCCTAGGCAAAAGGGCTCCACAGCACCCCCCAACTCATTACCTGGTGCCCCCATCCTGGCCTACCTACACCAAATAAATACTGGAAAAGTGCCCCTGCTAGACCGGCGCCCTAGGCGGCTGCCTAGTTGGACTATGCCTAAGGCCGGCCATGAATCCATATTGTGCCTAGCTAACCCACTCTTGTTATTTCCCCTTGATATACTGTACAGGTGTTGATAAATACATTTGTTCAAAGCATTAACAGTCTTTCGAATACAAAACTCTGAACAAGAATGGCATCTAGCAATATATACAATTTATCAGAAAGACAATCAAATCTACCCTTTGTGATCCATATTTGTATTTTTTCAAAAAATCCTTATCTGGATCTTATAAGGACACATCTGCATTTTGAGGTTTTGCATGATCCCATGTAGAAAGTTCATGTTGACCTTTCTAATATTCTCTTGAAATTAGCTCTGTTCTTATATGTAAACATAGGAACAGGATTAAATACTTATTTTGTATCCTCATTACATTGTAAAATTGCCCAATTTTTAAGCTAAATATTACAAATGCCAGGTGCATCTAAAGAATAATATAAAACCATATTGTCCCATCTTTCCATACATTTGTCTCCTGATTGGCTAATGGAACTTTTTTCTAGCTCTTGATTGGTTTCTACATACATTCCCTTGGTAATAGTAGGTGCCAGTCTTTGACCTCTCTCACTAATAACCTCTGTGTACATAGTGTCAGTTAAACCCCCAGGGTATCCTCACTGAAAAACACAGTTTTCAAGTTTTTAAATTCATTTTTACAAACGTTATCATCTGATGTTAACCTGGACACCCTGATAAACTGACTTTTAATTACACTGTTTTTCCTGGTGAAATGCATGGTTGATTTTGTAGTGTAGAAATGAATTACAAAATGTAGGCTTCCTATAAATCACAGTATCAAACTTTCCATCCTACCTTTTACTGATCTCAGTCTCCAGGTAATTAATTTTATTATCATCAATATTGTAAGAAAATCATAAAAATATGTAGTTTCCTCCAACAGATGAACAAACTGAAAAAAAAACTAACATTCAGTACCTGATCAAACTATCAGGACATCATCTAAAAAATGAAAATTACATATATAATGTTGAAAATGCCCAAGTTTGAACACCATTTCTTTGTCCACCACAAGAGAACAGCATTAGCAAAAGTGGGGCACAAGTGGCCCCCATCACAAAGCCTTGCATTTGTTTTAGATATTCACCATCAAAAAACATATAATTGTTTTTTAACACTAGTTCCATAAATTTAAAGATGAGGTCAACGTCTTTAGTAGACAAAGTTTTAAACAAAGAAATAACTTCCCCAAACCATACCAGTCCCAGTTCATCTGGTATAACCATGTACACATTTTTTATGTCCATAGTTAACAGGAAAAAATTGTTCAAACATTTAATGTGTCTCAACTTGTTGAGCAAAATCCTACAAGTCATGGAGGCTATGTGGATAGTCACTGAACAGCAATTTTAAATTCTGATCAATAAATTTAACAAAATGCAGCCACTATCAAATGTAATGGTGGGTCCTGTATGTTGACATGGAATTTTGGAATCCCACGTGTCACTGGTGCCATACCAAAGAGACATAAAACTACTCCCCCTGCCCTTAAATACTAGCCCCTCTCACCTCATAGCTTGTTTTTTAGTTTATATATCACTTGTTATGCAGCTTGGTTTGTTTTTTGGTTAGGTATCATTGGTGCCTGAACTTTAAGAAATTTGTATAAGTCAATGGAAATATGATGTAACAAATCCAATCCCTCTAATGTCATATTGATTATTTGCTAAGCTATGTTGATTTCATAAAACAGACCACCTGATAAGTGGTCTCATCACTTAGTAAAGATGTCATCTGACCAACATAGTCTATCACTTCCATCAATACCATGTCACCTCCTCAGTCCGGTTTCATACACCGGATATCCTTATTTTGAGCAATAGAATGCAAGATGCTTTTGCCAATACAAGGATATTACTGGCTCATTATGCACACAGTGTTATTGGTTACAAGCTATTACATAAAGAAATGCCATTGTTTTTTTGTCTAATACTTCAGTTTTTCTACATGTAATTGAAATAATGCTGATTTATAAGTCAATTAAAGTCCAAAGCAATTAAATTAAAAAAGGAGATTAAGAAAATTGAAATGAGTTTAAAGAACTAGAATAGTATCTACAATTTTATTGGTTGATTTTGTTAATACAACAGTTGTATTGTTGTGTTGAGTGCTATTAGTTTATTGGCAAATTTCTTCTATACAAATATTTTATTGGTTTATTATGTATTACTTATTATTGGTTGAATGTGTGGGGGTGTACTATGGAAAAAAGGTTTTTAACTGGCTGTTTACTCATGTAATGTATGGTTCTGATGATGTCTTATATGAAAAAGCAGACAGAAGCACTAACACTATTTATTTTATTAAAATTTGTTTTGAATCTTATTGTTTTCTGGTCATTTGTAATTCATTATTTTGAAATACCTAGAAATTATGATAAAAGAAGAACACTAAACATTCAGCAAAGTTAAAGAAAAAATACAATACAGCAGAACTGGGTTGATATAGAAATAGCAACTATGGAGGAATATTATATATGTTTAAAAATCAGTACAATAATCAAAATGATTTGTACAGAAAATTTCAGCCAAATGGTGTGTGTTATGAAAATGACTTTTCATGGGAAGGAAGAAAGGTTCATGCTTTTAATTACAGCAACAGAGTTGCAAGTCCTGGTCTGAAAACAGGCTTCAGGTAAGAAAACATTATGACAGCTGATTAATTAGAAAACATAGTTTATCAGTTAAAAGCTGGTAACATGCCAGCAACCAGGCTCAAAAGGCATATGGGGATACATATAGCATGGAAATCCTAATCATGAAATGTATTCATAAAATGTAAAGGGAAAACATATTTACCCCCTTGGCAAATGTATGAGGAATTGTTGTAAAGCTGCTCATTCCAATGCCACCAAGACAGGAACTTAAGCACCTTGTAATTTCAGAACACTGTTGCCTGTGCTTGAACTCAAATATGAGTCTGGGCAAAGCAGCAACGGGAGGAAGCAGGAGGGGGATTTTAGGCTTGGGGGTGGGAATAGACTTTTAGGGTTAGGGAACTGGAGGAGAATTTTGAGTTTGGTGAGTAGAAGAATAGTTTTATGTTTAGAAAGTGGGAATAGGGGTTTAGGTCTAGGGAATGGAAAGAAAGTTTTAGGTTTAGGGAGCGGGAGAGGGGTTTTAGGCTTAGGGAACAATCAGGGAATCTAGGTTTTTAGGCTGTCATTTGGAAGTTTAGGGTAAGGGAGTGAGGACTTCATTTGGGAACTGGTTGGGGGGGGGGTTTATTATTAGAGTTTAGGTTCTGGTAGGCCTATATAGTTGTATGGGGCTGTGTGTTGAGAGTCCTACTTACAAGTGGAAGATTGGGCTAGTAGGAATTCTAGTACTTGTGTTTCTTTTAGCAAGTAACAGCAAGCACGTGTGTCATGAGTTACTATAACTTCAGCAGCTGTAGAAGATCTATGTCGGGAATTAAAATAGCAATCTGTATTCAAACAAAATGAAGGCATGATGTTACATAGCTTCAGATGCTTAAGAGGATGGAACCAATGTTCAGATGCTGTAAAGATCATTCAAAATTCTTTTTGGTAGCAAACTTACGTTTCAGTCTGGGTACTTATTTACCCAGATGAACCAGATATGTAGCTCTAAACAGAAGGTAATAATGTGGCAGCTGGTTGTGACATGTATGTGGCACAGGAAAAATGTGCTTGAGCAGTCATATAGGTTACATTGTTAGTTTCATGACACACATCTTACAATCTAGCTAAATAAAAGTATTACATAACCCAGGACTAAAGGAAAAAAAAAACATTAGCTTAAGGTAGTTTTGGTTAATCAAAATCAATAGTTCTTTTACATTTATATCAGAATAATATCTTTGTGTAAAACAGAAAAGAAAACCTAGCCCACTAGACTCATTTGTTTACTAACTAGTAGCAGTCATAATGTTATATAATAGCTTATACAACAGGTATTAATAACACTGCTTTCTGCATCCAACTTGACGTTGTCAGCAACGTTTATGACACAGCGTGTAATTCCTTTATGTTTTGTAGCTTGCACTAACTACTATTTTCCTATGCTAAAGCATCTCTGCGCTATTTCATTTTTATTTTCATGTGTTTAGATGTTTGTGTTGTCATTCTTCGTTCTGATCAATATATGGAGGCAAGAAATATTAATTGTTTTGCATAACTAGTAGATGAATACAATTTTGTAAATAAGAAATGTATATAAGTTAAGTGAGGATATACTGGACAAAATATCCAGACACTGATAGATATAAGGATAAAACAGAGAGGAGAAACGATGACCTCATCATAGACTATGATCTTTAACATGAGCAAATGGGGTCTAAATTATAAGATTGACAGTTGAAAACATTGAACACCATATGATCGATGTCTTCAAACGTCAAACTTATAAAAAAAAAAAAAAAGAAAAAAAGAAAAATCGTACCCTAATGGGCTTAAACAGGGGGGCATGCCGTTTATGTTTACACGTTCGATGTCGTGTGCTTTCGCTTTTCTCGTGACGACAATTTCAGCTTCGATATTGTCGGCTTTCGAGAATATAATATAGACCCGAGCAAATGTTGTATGGGTGGTATTATAACTACTGGGTGAAAAACATTTCACTCACCAAGAAGTATTAACATCAAATTCTTTATCCAGTCTGCACCAGTGACTGAAAATGATGGGGTCATAGCCATCAAGAATTATTAAAGCAAGGCCTTCTAACCACTTAACAAATTACTCTGGACACTAATATAGATGTAAGTTGTAGTAACTAGTGTTAAATATATGGCAGTTAGGAAGGAACTAATCTTTGTTACTGGAGACCAGACTGTTATTAATGTGGCAAGGATAAAAACAAGACAGCTGTCTATAACTGCCACGGCTAATGACATGTCTGTAGAGTATCATCTTGACTTGACACAAACATTGCACAGTAACTGTCCAGAATTAACACTTTACTTGCAAAGACAACTTTGAAAACTGTTTGATGAGGCACTCACATTCTGAATTTCAATTTCTGACAATGAGCAACTGTTATTATCGGGCTTTGCCCAGCAGCACAAGTATCCTTTCTAAATCTGTGAGACTATATGCCTGAATGCACAACTCTGGCAAAAACGTCATCAAATTGAGAGCCCAAGTACACACTTCTTAACATGCTCTCACAGTGTAGAATGCTAAAGCTATTTCACAATAGTATAGACCCTCTCAAAAAATATATATTCTTCTTTCTTAAGCAGATATGCCCCCTTGTACCCCAAGCCACCTCTGTATTATTCCCACTCCATAGTCACTGAATTTTGCTGAAGTAATAATTACAATAAAAATAAAAAGCTGTCTTACTTTTCAGTGCGTATGCTGTGAGGAATTTTCAAAACATGCATGCTGAATGTTGGAAAACTGATTTGCAAAGATCGAGCACCACTACACAAGCAAATGCCACCTTGAGCAACTATATATAAGTAATTGTGATACAAGCAACATGGTGTCAAACAACAGGCTATAATCTGTGCAGAATTGTGTTATTTAAAGCCGCTCATTTTAGCACTGTGTCAAGTTTCAGTAATTGCATAATTCAGTGCTGCCCTTAAACATCTAATTGCCATTTCTATAACTATAGCTTTGCAGCAGACAAGTCAGTAAACACATTTGAAAGAGAAAGATGTACATATAAGTTTGTGAAAGCTAAAACACAGACCCAGTCACTGACAACTTAACTGGAAAGCTGGAATGATCAGCATTTTGCTAGCTTAGCTTTGCCAAATAAGTTTAGAGATTCCCGATTAAGACTACAAGCCATTGTAAAGATGGGGGGCTCCAAACTTGCTACAAGTAATTGATGAATAAACTGTCAAATTTCTTACGGCCAAAGTTCTGCAGTTGTCCTTGTATATCTAACATGGGTAAAAACTGTGAGCAATATAAAAAGTGGTCACATCAGATTGTCCTTTTCCCTCACTGCTAATATTGCTACAGCTAGCCTGTAATGATAGTTAGAAATACCAGTTAGGACAGTGAAGGAAGAAGCTGAAATATAGGGTAATTCAAAATGTAAAAACAAATCTGATGGGAATGTTAATCTACAAAACATAAGTATTTAATTCCCTGCTTATTTACTAGGCTTTGATTAAGAATAAATGCAGTGTTCAGAAGTCTTATGAAACAGCAACAGTTCTGCATGTTACATACAGCTGAAAGTAGCAGAGAACCATAGTATTACTTAGAGAAGTCCCAATTTTATTCAGCAACAAGTCTATGTGGAATTCTGCAAAGTAAATTCAAAAATTAGTCAATATTTGTTACCAGTGCTCTGCGTTAAGGAGAAGGCTCTATTTAAACACAAAAGTCAACATTTGATTCCTACAGAATTAACTGTGAGTCACAAAAGGATTTCTACACAATGCTTTCAAAGCACAACAAAAAATGAAGCGTCAGTATTGAACCTGCTTTAATAATGCTTATCCTTGTACAGCGTCCTTATGTTGTCTGTAATGATATACTGCTGTAAATGATGTACCTCTAGATATATTAAATAATGCATAACACAAGAGTATGCATATCTAAAAAAGATGCATTTTCCTGAGAATGTATTTCAGTTTTCTTCTTTGTCATTTCTAAATATTACAGTTGAAGCAATTTTAGGATTTTATTGTGCCTTATCATTTTATTCCCTTTGTTATTACTATTTTTTTGCATATGTTAACGGAAACCTTTTTTCTAAATTGCAGCTATTATGTTGTGAATGTTTTATTAAATTATGAGGTTACTTATGATGTGACGGCCACTAACAGAGCTGGGCTACAGAAAACAGTGATCTCTGTATTCTTTCCTGTTTATTCTTACAAAACTTGACAATTTCAAAATGATCTCTTATGATTAGATGCTATGAATGTGATCTGTTAAGGAGATTGGTAAACTTAAAAGAGCAATAACAATAATTGTTTAGAAAAGAGAATTTTAAATATACGAATGACTTTAGTCACGTATAGTGCAAATATTAGATTAGGTAAAAAAAAAAAAAAAAATCTCCATTCTAATGTAATCTGTTAACATGCCAAGATGCTCACAACAGTGTGGTGTTTAAAGAAATGCAATGACTCTGAAGGTAATATTTTCCTCTTCAGAAGACAACATGCATTCCTGCCTTTAACAATTCTCAGCACTGATAGTAACCTGTCAAACTGTAAATGAATAAGGCAGTTAGTATTATAACAATCTTATGTGACCTTAAGCAATTGAAAACTTGAACTAACCAGTATAATATTGCATCAGCTACCGTAAATACTAGGTATACAATTTGTTTTTCATATCCAAGAGGTCCATTTTCAAGATTTTATTCAGGCTACAATGTATTATCTTGTCCTTCATCCGCTGAAAAGTCTAAAAGCATATCCATGTATTTTATTACCAGAACATGTAATCATATCTCTCAGCCTCTTAGAATGAAAAATCTGGACAAAGCTCGACAAAAGGGGGGGGGGGGGCAAATGCCCAAAAATATGACATATTTTAAATAGTTCTTATAAACTTAAGTTGCTAGATCAACAGGGTTTGTTTTAACATACATTTTCTTTTTTTTAATATTAGTATTCATTTTCAAACATAAAGAATTACATATACAATCCATCACATTGAAATATATATGTAATATTTGAACATGTAAATAAATAAAACTATCTAATAAAAACAAACTATTTAGAAACTATTTACAGGGCTATCTATGGTTTACACACAACCCTTCTTCTATTTCTATGAACTTTCAAATGAAAGCTTGCTACAGTCATTACTCTCCAGTACTTCAGATACATTTTGCCATGCGAGATACAATGATGTAATTTGTTGAGTTCTTCTTTTGATGGTGCTCATTTCCAACTATGATACTGTTAATATAATACTTCTGTATTGTTTGAAGGTAGCAGAAGACTCAAACTTCCATGTCATTGTTATGTTCTTTCCTGCAGTAGCTAAAAGGGTCCATAAATCTGTATATTTCATCACTGGAATACAGTCAGATACAAGGCCATTAAACAGAATCAAAGATTTAGATAACTTAAATTTATCACTGAATAACACTTGTTAAAACTTATTAATTTTGTCCCAATATGGTTTAATCAATTGGCATTCATAAAACATATGTAGTCAGTCTGCTTATATTTTTAATTTGCATCTCTAACAACCAATGTTTTTATTATACATAATCTCCATTTTGTGAGGTATTAAATAGGATCTATGCATAAATTGTCATGTAAAAAGTTTCCAGTGTAGTGATTGAGATGTTTGTTTTAGAGAAAATGGTACTTTTTGTCTCCATCATTTGGTATTTGACCATTAATTGTTCTATAATAATTCCATAAGTTTCCTTTATGATAGATTTTTATTTTCTTCTTTATTTTATAAATAAATGATAGGTGTCCATTTCTAGTAATAGGTTGGTTTATGGTTAATATGAGGTATTCTCTAGATCTATGTAATTCCTGCCTAGTCGTGAGTTGCATTGTCTGTTTGTCTAGTATAAATTGTCATAAGTCCTGTATCAGTAACCATAAATTATCTAAATCAAATTTCCTTTTAATTTGATCTATTGTTAATACTTTCCAACAGTTCGCCAAGCAATACCAGTATATCACCTCTTAGTTCTTAAGTGTTTTAACTGCTTCTATAGCAAAGGTTATGATGCTACTCTGTGTATGCAATTGCATACAGCAAAAACAGACAAGCTTTTATGTTAGGATTGCTGTTCATAAAGTTTTTATATCCTTTTAACATGTAAGTGATAAATTTTGTGTTTATGTTTATTCACAGTCATGTAATCTTTAAATAACCATAGAAAGTTGTTAGGTACCAGTTCATTGTAACTGTTTGAGAGTAAGCCCAATTTAACCATATTTTTTCTTGCACATGTTTCCATTTGGAAATATAATTTGTATTTTACTGCAATGATATATATTTTTATTATAGCTGACAGTGAATACATTTCTAGATTTGGTAGGCTTATTCCACCCATTTCCCAATCACCTAGGTGATAATTCATAGCTATCCTAGGCTTATTAGGATACCATAAAATGTTGTGATTAGATTAGTAAATTGTTTTGAATATCATTTGGAGGATGGCAAAGAACATGCTTGTATAAAATATAGGATTTTAGGGAATGTAACACTTTTTATTATATAGATTCTATCTTCCATTGGGAAGTAGAATGTATTCCATTTTTGCATTAGGTTTTGATATTGTTTAAGATTTCTTTATTATTCAATGTAATTGTTGTATCTAAGTTGCTTGTTATAATTCCTATGAATTTGACTGCATTGATTTGACTATTGATAATAGGATATATTTATGGTGTTCCTTATTATCATAGATTTTCTAAAGGATTTAGAGTCTGAAACTCAAATGTATGCCATTATTTAGTGACTTCAGTCCTCAGATTATACCAATGATTTCTCAGAAAACTACAAATTTATGAGGAACACACCAAAAATATCAGCCAAAAAATCAGGACATTGTGTGATAATCTGGACATTTGAGAGGTGTGCATGCAGTCTGTATATCATCATCAGTCTGAGTATTACAGTCTAATATGTTAAACAGCAAACCCATTTGGATATTTTGTAAAATACAAATAAAACCATTTCAGTCTTGAGAACACTCTGTTCCATTTCTATAGGTCAATCATAAGATAGGCCCAAAACTTTGTCAAGAATTCAAATGGGGAGGATCTAGTTTTTACTCTGTCCAGAATGAGACCCAACCAATGCTCAGGATTATGAGGTATGATGACCAGTTCAACATACTTTTCTGCAGAGGACAGAGCAGTCATCACCTGAATCTTCCTTAATGGTTCAGCAAGTCCCAAACTGATTGTCTCCTCAAGTTTCTATGTTAATAAGTAATTTAAAGAATGAAACACCTGGCACAAAATATTGCACCAAAGCTGATACATCTGGGTATTAAACCATCTGATGAAGTAGTTCTGGATGGTTTGATCTTGGTTAGCACATCTAGATTTTGAAATAAACCATCTACTGTGAAGTGGAAAAAAACGTGGAAATGGTCTGAGTAAAAATAATAGCTGGGATAGATAGCCAGGATAATATGCCTAGCATAAGTTCACAAAAAATATTTTAGTAAAAAAATAAGAGCTGGGATAGCCAGGACAAAATGGCTAGGACAACTTCACAAATATGCAATGAAATAGCTGTTTGTTTTGTTGGTAGTGGTCCCATTTTTTATCTCCATTTATTATTTCTGCATTTAAATCAAAGATAATTTATGGAACACTAGATTTTTTTTCCTTGCTGGGGTCTTCCTGTATGTGATGAGTAATTTTCATTATGCAAAGTACTGATTTTTTTAAAGCACTGGACAATTGTTATCCATAGACGGAATACTACATGTAATAAATCACATGTGACAGATTAAGATTGTAAGATCTCCAAATTTAAGGTTTTATAGCTCAATACTTTAAACCATTGTGATTTTTGATGAACTTGGCTTGGAGTTGAACAGAAAATGTGGGATTATGACCACTGAATGAAAGGATGTCAAAAATAATGCTATTTGGGAGGAAAGTATTCTATCAAGAAGGTTATCAAAGACTTTGCTATATTTAATGAGATGATGAATAATGAAGCCCTAGTCCATTCCGGTTGATAAAGTCAAGTGGCAATAAAACAGAAATGGATTCCAGTCATTAAAGTCCTCCCAAGATATGTTTAATCTTTATAATGGTGGCTATCCAATTACTATCTCTTCACAAAGAAATTTACATTCAGGAGGGATGCATATGGATATTTCCAGAGAATTTTGATATCCTATTTACAATTTTTTGACTACAGGGTTATTATATTGTTTAAATTGTATCAAGATCAATGTCTTAAAACAAACAATGTACTCCTAAACCTTTATGGAAACTCTTCCTGCTTCTCAATGTAGAAAACCTTATTTAAAATTACAAATCAATGCACAATAACCTAATTACTGCATACACACAGATGTTCAAATTCAGAAAGTCAAACCAGCATCACTAATTATTTTAGTTTTAATTTAATTTAACATTTGTTAACTGGGAAAGTCCAACTTGGAACAAAGCCAATTTTCAGCAGAGGCCCGAGGAGAAACGCTCCAGATGCATGTCTTTGTAACATGGGAGGAAACCGGAGCACCCAGAGGAAACCCACACGAATGCAGACTCTGCACAGAAGGCACCCCAGCCGGGAACTGAACCGGAGAACCTCTTGCTGTCAGGCAAAAATGCTCCCGCTGCTTCACTGCACCATCCTACAACTTGCAGTACAGAAAAGCCTCACAGAGAAAGTGGCTTAGCACAGATGCCCCTTGCATATTAAGCCACTTCCATTAACAGCATGATATTGCAGTGATGCCAGCTGGGAGACTATTCCTTCAGAACAACTCAAGTTCTCAAGCAGGACCTGCATTATTATTTAATCTTTTCCAGTGTCTATCCAAATGCTGAGGTAGACATGATTTGTATACTTTTTCACCATAATAGTGTTTTCTCAGTATGGAAGAACCTTTTTAATATGCTTAATTTATAATTTCTATCCATGTGCCAATAACTATTCTGAAATATAATTGGTGATGTGGATCATGTTACAGACTGACATACAATACAATCAGGACATTATTTTTAATAAAATATTATAATTCTCATTTATGAAATATTTTTATTATAATAATATAAATATTAATATAAATAATTTATACATGTAGCATGAATTTTTGAAAGCTTTTCCAATTAATGTATAATTTAAAAAGCTTTTTCTGTATTGGAAAAGGATATAAAAAGCTGTCTTAGTGATTATTTATAAATTGCTGAAAAGCTTAGAATATGTGACTGCATTTTAATTTAACTATCCTTTACAGAAAATGTTCTCTTACCAATGTTTGCTTGGTTATGTGCTTATTTACATGTGGGCTGTGTTTAAAATAATCTTAAACCATTCCAAAAATAACAGGAAGTTAGCACATGGGTGGGTATAATTTATTTTACATTAAACAAAAATTATGAAATTAAATTTGTTTATAGATTTCTTTACTTGCATAGAAAAGCAATAGTAATAGCACCAAAGGGGTCCTATTATTCTACGTACCCAGAAGTTTTGCTGTCAAATATGAACCTCAATTTGCAATTCTAAGCTTCAAAGTAGACAGAAATGTGTCTCAAATTTACATTCATAGTTGCAGATCTCTCCTTTTGCTAAGTGCAAACAGCTTATACTTACCTTCATTTTTCTTTTCTTTTTGTTAACAAAATAAAGATAATTTAACCTGACCTCACCCACTTATTTGCAACCCTTCTCTTACAATTAAGTATAAGGTTTTTTAAAATCATCAAAGTCTTCTACTTCTGATATCATTAAGTAGGACGTTTATACATAGTATGAATGATTTAAACAAATTACTGCTGAATGTTTCTGGTAATGCGAGTAATGTTGTAATGACAATCCAGTTTGCTGACTTTGGCAGGGATTCATAAAGGTTGCCAGTGCAGTTTCTGTATTCAAGAACATCCCTACCACATAGCTTGTGCCCACAATTCACAAAGAAAGGTTACAATAAGTGTACACTTAGTGGTAAACTTTATAAATCCCAGGGTTTGTATAATGGCTAACATAATGCAGCAAGTGTATACTAATGAGCTACATTCGCAAGCATCACAATCGCTATTAAATGAAAAGTGGATTATAGTAGGATGCTGCTTCGGAATAGGAGGATGTAGGAGAGCAAGAAATCTCAGATGTGAAATAAAGGAAAACAAGGGGGCATACAACATTGCCAAAATGGTGGAAAGGAAAAGGAACAATAAATACCACAGATGCAAAAAATAAACATCCTAACACATACTGAGCAGACAACAAAAGATATGGATACACAAAGACAGAAAATCCATGAAAATGCTTCTAGACAAAATAACCTTGTTCCTAGCACCGGTCAGACATTAACGGATGGGTCTGAAGATATCTTTTTTATAACCATTGAAGAAAGAAATCCAACCACAAATTAAGAAAGTGTGTCTATTCACAAACAATAAAGAGATAATATTAATGTAACAGCTCTAAAGTCTAAAATGCACCAGGCATGCAATACTCTCATCCTTCTCTCAGTAACACACCTATATCTAGCCTTTCACTCCATGAAAGAGCTGAACCTTTTTGACCTATTATTCCTTCACAGAACAAATAGCTTGTCAAAATACTCCATTAAAGAAGCTCAGCCTTCAGCAACAGATAAGCACTGTGGCATAAGAGATTCAGTTTAGTCCACACCTTTGGAATAAGCTTCCACTACATGTTAAATAGTGTACTACCCTTGCCACATTCATGGTAAACCTAGGTACTTATATTCCTGGTGCATATTTTGTCACTTATTTTGGGCTGGAAAAAACATTTGTGAAGGGAAGACAAAGGGACAACTTTTTTCAAAACAGATTATTTCCAAATGTTTGCTAAGGGTATTTTGTTACTCGCCATAACAAATCTATTCTAAGCAGAGTCAATGCCCTCTCTACCAGGACCTTGGCTTTATGGCTTTTTAGAAAGGGTTATATTCTAGAAATATTCTAGAAGCTGCTGCTTGGTCCTCTGTGCATGATTTTACAAAGCAGTATAAGCTTAATTCCTTCTCTAGGTCCAGATCAGGCTTTGTTCGAACTATTCTCCAGAGGTTCATGGACTCCTCTCTTTCTACCTAATAAATGTAGTTGGTATGGTAATCTACTCATATAGCCAAGGCTACTGCAGCAGTGATTAGTATAGTGGATGTAGTACTGTTGTGTAAGTTAAACATGCCATAACAGTATGTGTTTGAATGATCACTGCAGCAGTAGCCAGACTCTCCATCTATCCAGCTTGTCTCTTAGTGTGTTTTTATGGCAGGGTGTTGACATGTATGTTTTGCTGTTCCTAGCATAGTCTTTTTAGGGCTCAGTCTCCCTCTTTCTTCTGGCAGAAAAGCTGTGAATGGCTTTTCACCCAAACTTGTCTTTCAGTCAGCTCAGCTTGAGCTGCTTCACAGTTCTGGTTTGTGGAAGGTGCCCTGAAGCTTCGGAAGCTGGCCAGCCATTATATCCTTGGATATAACCCATATAGATAATGCACTGCAGCAGTTATTATTCGAACATCTCAGCTTAGATAGCTATACTTTATTTTATTCACAGGAGAAGAACTAATTTGGAAACACAAACCAAATTGCAGTACAATGATTTTGAGCAATAAAATTCATAAATAGAATAATTAGCCCATGAAAATCAAAACATAACACATATTCCACAAAACTCCAACATGAGGAGGCACAGTTACATCCTTTAGCAGAATTAGTCTGTTTTGAAATGTCTAGTGCAATTAAAAGAAAAATCTAGAAATGTCTTAAAATTATATGCTCCTTTTGCACTTGCATGTTTTTGTTCATTAGAAATTAAAATTATGATACCAGGTTTAATAATTAATTTCAAACAGTTTTTGTTAAACACTAAAACTGGAACTAATGTAAAGCATGTCTATTACTGACTTGCTAACAAAAACAAAAATATGTACCGAAGTATAATATCACTAACCATTTTTTATAACTATGTCTTTATCACTATGGCCTAATCTCAATAATCATGGGTAAAAACTGCATGACCCACAGAACACATATTATTGCTTAGATGTACACCTAATGGTATAATGCTGACAATCTTAAGTAACAATGCCAAAACACTGAAACCTGGGCTAAGAAATGACATGCAACTGAAACAAATATATAAATAAAATCTATTCGTAGCAAAATGCATTGCAAAAAGATAAGCATTGCAGTATAGCCACAAATGACATGGTACAAAAGACACAAGAAACTGCAGTCCATCAAAGAATAGTACCAAAATGATAGAAAGAATAATATGAATCTGATTTAGCAATCTCAGTCTCAGCAAACATCGCTGTCATCACATCGAAAAGTACAAAACTAGAATAAAGATAAAACCCAGAATGTCTAACAAATTATGAAATGAAAAAAATATTAAGTCATTTTCTCATAGGCAGTAAAGAAAGCAAGTAGAAATATAGATACAAACAGATCACTTACAAGTTATGTGGGGATTCAGAAACAATGTATTCTATTACATGAGATAATACCCATATAGAATGAATGTAATTTTTGTAAACTATTAGATAGTACTGGGAGGTTTTTACATCCAGATACGAAAAAGGATTTGAATTTTAAATTATTAGCAAACTGTACTACTACTAATTTGGTTTACTTAACTTACTGTATAGTATGTTATTCCTTTTATATAGGTATGACAACTCATAGGCTACGAGACCGTATTAGAGAACATGCATATGATATCTACAGGAAGGCTGAGATCAATGCCCTAGCGAAACATGTTTTAGAATTTGGTATGTCACATGAATTTCAGTTCATGGTTATTGAGATAGTCCCCCTAGGGTTTAGAGGAGGGGCAAATAGGAACAGGGCTGAAACCAAAGAACTTGAATAGATAATTAGGATGTGAGCCAATATGGGCAGGGGTTTCAGTGATAAAGTTTACATTAAACCTGCATTGGTGAGTAGACCTTTTCATAGATAATATACATGTTCTTCATTTTATATATTTTTATATATTGTATATAATGAATTTTAAAGGACGATTTATTATAATATATAGTTTTATGTTTGAGAATGTTATGTAATATGATGCTCCTAGCTTTTTAAGTGGCTATTTACATGTTTAATTGGGTTGAACATTCCACTGTATAACATTAGTTTAAATAGTAGGAAATGAATTGAATTTGTTGTCTGATGAAGCAGCTTTTGGCTGTAAAAGTGCTCACCATTGCTTTTTCTTGTCATTACATGTTTATGATTTTATTTGCCGTGGTCTGGTGCCTCCTTCTGCTTTTTTATATATTATCTGTATTACTTTTGATTTTCTTTATTTTAACATTTGTGTTCTTTAAACATGCACTCCCTGATTTGGTATTTGTATTTTAAATTGTATAGTTACGCTTTTGTATACTGTATATTCCATACTTTACTTATATTGTGTTCTATTAACTGCTTTTGGAGCTTTTGTCCCCAGGCCTCCACTGAAAATGGGGTCTGTTTGCCCCAGTGGAGTTCCCTGTTCATCAAAATGGAAATAAATAAATTTGAAGGACAGAGGTCAACAGTAAGTAAATTAATCCTCCCCAACTAACATCCCCCCCCTCCACACACACACACACACACACACACACACACACACACACACACACACACACACACACACACACACACACACACACACACACACACACACACACACACACACACACACACACACACACACATAACCCTTAGCTACTTCCTTATTAACATACTCCACCATATAGACTTCCAATGAAGTTAGGAAAAAATGGTTTGGGTTGATTTTAATTGCTTTGTAGAGGGTTTAGTGATTACAAGCAATGCAGCTGCGGGAAGTCTTAAAAAAATACCACCTGAAAGCTCCTAAACTGGGTCACTCCTTTGTTGAAAACTACCCTACATACAAAGGGGAGTACAGTATCACTGTGACTTTGGGAATGGTGACCATAGTCTTAGTTCTGAACCACATTCTATTTCAGCTTTAAGGTACATGTTTCAATATAATAAGGCGATACTTCATCCAAAGTCACTGAGTTGTTGCCAATAGTACCTATCTCCAGACGCATACAACCAAATGCAATTACTCCATTGCAGCTTCAGTGATGGTGGTGGGCAGTGGACTGATGATGCTGTTTGCAAGTTTATAAATAACTGTATTTTAATGGAACCATTCAGTACTTTGTGGCAACCTGTTATATACGTTAAAAAAATCAGTACTTCCTGACAAATTCTGTCAGTTGAAAGATATGCCTTGCTGCACGTTTAGGTAAAGGAACTTGCTCAAATTCTCACAGGAGACAAATGGAAGCTAAAGGAATCAAACTCTGGTCTAAATATGAAACCTTTTAGCAGATCATAGTCTTAGTCCTGTACTCTAACTGCCAGACATAAGCAAATATATAGCTATATATACCTACCCACCTATTTATCTTTATGTATATAATGTGTGTGGAATGTACATTTAAACTGTAGTTAATCAGCTACAGTACATTCCCTCATCACATCACTAATCTTGTACTTGTTAGAAACTGCATTTCAATCCTAGTTAAATAGTTCAGAAAAATGCATCCTCGCACCTCATACACCTAAGAATGTAAGTAAGATGGCATCCCACAAATAAATATATCCTAACATGTATTATAAAATTCAACAAATACATAACCGATAAACATTTTCAAACTGCTACTTGCACACAGAAAACTCATTAATTAATTAAGAGAAACATGCAACCTAATTGCTTACAATTGCAAGTCCTCTGAAACAATGAAACAGAGAAATAAGCTATGTGCCACTTGTGATTTTGGAACTTACCCTACACACTTTCTGCTTTGAAAGCAAAACATGAGTGTCTCAGATATGTTCCTATACCTCACTTAATTATAAAAAATCAACCGTGACACAACTGCAACCAAATATGTAGCTAGATAAAGATAGACAGATAGCTATAGCTATAGATGTAGACTATAGATATAGATATATGTTTTCATAACTATATAAATACCACACTGGGTCATCCCTAAAGCCAAGTTAGTGGAACTAATCTGGTCAATATCGTTATAGGTTCACACTAAGCTGCTGACCCAGTAGACTATTTGTAGCAAAGCCATAGATCCTACCTATTTAGCTCAAACATGAGTTAATAATGTTCCCCAAATTAGTTGTGATCCTTTTCCATAAGGACTAGAAGTACCAGACAGGAAGTGTATTAACGATTATCCAACAACTTGTCCAGGTTACACTTAAAAAGGTTTATAAAGCTACTGTGGTTTACCACTAGGGGAAGTCTGTTCCATAAAAGAGGTACTTGCTGCAAAAGATATCTGTCTGATCAACAGGTCCTACTTCTGTTTTGATAATCATTTTACATATCTTTGAGTGTATTTTCAGTGTGATGTCATTTTGTACATCTGTATGAGGATGAATAGGACTGTGTGGGTCTGAGGCTGTGTAAGCAAGGCAGAGATATCTCAGTAGTCAGCAGGGGATGGAAAAAAAGGGAGAGTATCTTAAGATGGCCAGGGTAACTCAAGGAAAATGCGCCTTCAAATTCTGGTAATGAAATCTTGTGGCCTCTTAACCTGGGATATATGGCATTTTTTTCTATTATTAGTTTGATAAGAGAGGTGTAGAGGGAGACAATGACTTTTTTGGATCTAGAAGATATGCCCTTGATGATTAGTCTGAATATATAAAAGTAAGAAGTGAATAGTGTGGGAAGAAATAGCCAGGGAATTGTTATGGCTAGGCTTCTATAGGTCCTCGGGCCGATAGCCTAGTACCAACCTATGAACCTAAAAGGGTTTTCTAACAACTGTGGTAATCTGTTGGTCAAAGGAGCATTCATTATTAATATAGACCAAGTCCTCAAGGAGTGTGTCAGTTTTTAGGAGACTGTCACTTATGTGAGAAGAACAGGAGTGCCCACATTTGGCAAAAGAAGCAATGCTCTATACTTTTTTTTTTTTCCTGAGGCCATGGTCCAAGCACCATTTATTTGCATGATTTAGACCCTACTGGAATGGGTCATCTAGAGTACTTATGACAGCTCTAAGTTTGCATTCATCAGGAAACTTCATCAGCCACTAGCCTTTGGTGTCTGCTTGAACACCAAAGAAGTAAATTCAAAGGAAGGTGGTCCCAGAAACAATCCCTGAGAGACACTGCTAATAACTACTCTCTTAATTGAGAGTGTGTCCGAAAAATTATCAGTCATAGCTCTGTTGATGAGATGATTTGCTTTTGAGTACGTAACAATTTTTTTCATTTATTTGTACTTTTATTTACCCAGTAGATGAACTGGCATGCAGACCCTTTTCATGACCTAGATCAACAAGGCAGAGACAAAGAAATAAAAACAAAGAATGAATGTTGCATTTGCAACAAAACATGAACAAACATAACAAAAGTACAAACTGAATTTGCTACAAAACATGAGCATTTAGCCAATATATATTGCATATACTTTAATTTTTTATATACATGAAATAATTCATATAAAAAAGGAGCATTTATCCATTATTTACAAAACATACATGAAAAGTACAGTTTTGCCAAACAGTTCCGAAAGAGTACAATGTCAGTCGCAGTATACAACAAAGTATAGTGTTAGCAGGATTAGCTATCATTCACAGTAGCAGGTACACACAGACCTGAAGTACAACAGATTGGGTTAATTAGCCAGGAACTGTAAAAAGTGTACAAGCATGCCTCTTGAGCATATGATTTGTTTTTGTTTGTTTCTGCTGGAACCAAAATATTGTCAATTTCTCTGGGAAATGCCGGACTGGAATTTTTGAAAAAGTGCCTAATTAATGAAATTCTTTTAGATCCTCAAAGAGTGCAGGATTGCTCCAAGACAGCTAGCTTATATTGCAGAGATGGAGAGTATCTGTCACGGTAATTTAAATGTAAGTCTATTTAGGGACAGTGGTGTTCTCGACTGTGATGGGTAGCCACTTGTACTAACTTAGTGCAGTGAAGTGATGTTTAGTTCGACTGCCCAGATGGATGAAAACACGCTTTTCTGTTGTCTATAGTAGGGAAATATTCTGAGGAGAGAGCACTACAGGGAAGGGATGGTAATAATAAATTACTAACAATTGCTCTTCTGGCATCAGGGGTAAGAAGACTAAAAATTATTTTTTTTACTCAAATGATTTTTATTTTGATGAAATAACACACAATAATTCATTCAGCCTGACAAAAAGGATTTAGATAAAAACATCTGTAGTTAAATAATAAGTTAATATATAAACTATGATAGTTAAGAAGAATTTGATTCCATCTGTAGGGTATCAATCAAATTCAAAAGTTTCCTCCATGGACTATTAACCAATGACTTAGGAAAAGCTCTTAACTCTTTAGTTCTTTTCTCCATTAGTATGCATTTCTTCAGTGATTATAGGAATTCCCCCATTGTGGGTGCTACATTAGAGTTCCATCTTCTAGTTATACATTTTCTGGCTATTGCTAACATTGTCCACAACAAATACAGGCCATCTTTCTTCATATTACTACTATTAACAACATTCAATAACATTAAGGACTTTGTCAAAACAAATATATCAGTATAGATAGCTTGAAGAAATGTGTTAATCTCATTCTAATATGGCCTAATATTAGTACAGTCATAAAAAATATGAGACCAGTCAGCATTAGTGGACAGATGACATCTCCAACATAACTTGCTGTTTGAAGGGTTCATTTTTGAGAGTTTCTCATGTGTCAAAAAAGATCTGAGTAGAAATTTCCAATGAAAAATCCTCCAGAATTGTGAGTAAGAAGTTAGTTTTACTGAAAATATCTTATCTCCCACCGGTAATGATACTTGAAACCCTTTAGTTAGGTATTGCCAGTAAGAATCTTTAGGAGTTGTCTTATAGACAATTAAAGTGTTATATAGATATGATAATTCATTCTTAACATTTATATTATTATACAGAATTCCAAAAATCCAGTTTATAATTTTTGGCATGGTTTTGAAGGATGAGCTATGTATTATTCTACACAGATCCTTAGTGTACGCTGTGATACTCTGAAGAACCAACCAGTCATTAGGGGAAAGACCATAGGTTGACAATATACTTTGTGTGTTCAAAGCTTGCTGGTTTTCAATACATTGCAACCAACAAAATAGGTTATTATTTTCCATAAACCAAAAATCTCTGTGTTTTATCAGGGAAATCCCTTGTAATAGTAAATGGTATTAAAATCTATGCCACAGTTTTACATCTAAATTTGTGTTAATGAATTTTCTAAATACATCAAAATATTGTTTACTAGTGTTAGTTTAGTTAATTTTGTTGTACTATACTGTAAATTTAAACTTAAATAGTGCCATATCTTGTTATCTTCGTCCATTACCAAAACATGTTTTGATAAACAATTTTCATTTTTAGTATAATGGAGTGTAACTGTTTCCAACTGGTAGAGAATCTAGGATTTATCCAATTCATCACTATTTTAATTATAGATGCCTTTATATAAGTTTCAATCTTTGTGAATTTTATCCCCCCCTTGTTGCCACTCTATTTCTTTTGGGATACCGTAGGAATTTCATCAGAGTTGAAGTGATTTCTTTAAGGATTTTCTTTCCTGGTGGAAGTATAAGGGCTTGTGCTATATATAATATTTTAGGTAACAAAACCATTTTCATCAGTTGTAACCTATCATCAAATGTTATAAACAAATTATTCCATTTGCTTATTAATGTCTTGATTAAGTCTATGGTTAGCATAGTTAAGCTGTAAGGTTTCCTCTATATTCTTGCCTAGGAGTATTCCTAAATAGAGTCGATGCTTGGTTTCCAATAATATGATTAATTGCAACCAGTATGTTCTTTTTTTATTTAATAATAAATATTTTGATTTAGATTTGTTGAAGGACAGTCCTGAGATTTTTTGGAAATATGTTGTTACCATATCCACTTCACCTAACACTTCCTTAGAGTTTGGTAAGGTAAGTAAGACATCATCAGCAAACATCATTATTTTAGAAATACATTGGTCAGATATATTTATACTTCTTATCTTTGGGTTATTACGTATTAAAATGGCAAGTAGTTCTATGGCCAGAGCAAATAGGAGAGGGGGCATGGGACATTCTTGTCTAGTACCTGTTGTGATTTGGATTGCTTTGGAAGTAAAGGGACCTAATTTGACATATGCTAGATTATTTTCATAGATTTTCTTTATCATTGTTATAAAAAGGGGGGGATCAAATAACTGTAAGACTTTAAATAAATAACCCCAATTTAAGAAGTCAAAGGCCTTTTGAATATCTAGACCTGTATTCATGGCTTCTTCTACTGAGGTAATTTATCAGAGTTAATACTCTTTTAATATTATCCTGTGTGTATGCCTGTTATGTATGAAACCAGTTTGGTCTTCATTAATTATTTTAAATTGACCATAATTGACATAAATAGTTTATAATCATTATTTAACAAAGAAATTTGTCTATATGAGTTGCAATGATTAGGGTCCTTATTCTCTTTTAATATAGGGGAAATTACAGAATATCCCCAAGAATAAAAATTCTGAAGGCAAGTTTAGCTTGCAGCTAGTAATGATTATGTGCTAAATGACAAATAATGGTCTAAAGTAACTCCTAGATATTTATGGGTAGCAACTGCAACTGGCATTAGTATATTTATGTGGCTGGATATCAGAAGCATTTTTAATATGACTGGAAGTTTCAAACAACATCAGCTGTGCATTTGAGGTATTTATATCTAGCCTGTTAGTAGTTAACCAGTGACACAAGGGCATGAAGCCTTGTTGTAAACCCTCAGTGACAGTATCTGAGTGTGGGCCTGCATGTAACAGCAATATCAACTGCATAAAGGATGCAGTTACAATAGGAATAGTTATTTTCTATGTATATCTATATGCATATGTGTATGTGTATTTGTACTCTAAATATACACACATAAAAAATGTGTGTGTGTGTGTGTGTGTGTGTGTGTGTGTGTGTGTGTGTGTATATACACTGTTTGTATATGGTTTTATATATGAATTATATGTTTATATACACATGCTAATGTATATAGGTCATGGTTCATATGTAAGGAAATGTAGAGACTTTGTATTTGAATTAACATGTTATCAATTACCATCTATATATTATTCTCTAGCCTGTAGCTGTACTGAATGGAATACCAAAACAGACATTGTTTCTTCTCCAGAAATGCAGCAAAGAGCAACATCAATTCCATTAAGAATGCTATCATGTATTAGGCCTAAGGCCTGTGTTTGCAGTTTGTGCTGTCACAACAATAAGTGTTTCTATTAATGATGAGATGATACAAGGCCCCATTCTCAGTTTACCTGTTAAGAACTATATACAACAAAGTCTGATATACAAACTTCTAGCATTTTCTCATGAGATCAGCAGGAAGCAGCATTATGTTTTGACTGATCAGGTAATGTCAGAGAAATGAATTCTAGTTAGTGAACTCAGGATCAGTTTCTACTGTCTTGAAGTAAAGTGAAATAAAAACATTAATGATGGAAGGATATCAGCAGTAGTGATCTGTAAATTCAATGATTAACCATTTTCAATGTTCAAAAGTGTCATGGCTAGACTTGAAACTAATCTGATAAGAAAATATTGCATTATTCATGAAGATGTCACAGGAATCTAGAGATACAAGTCTGAAAACAGCGTGATGAGTTGGTTGTATATAACGTAGTAAATTACAGAATGAAAAAGAAGTGAAGTCATATGCATAATCAGATTTTTCAGATATATGCAAAAGACAAAAAAATTAAATCATAAATATAGTTCATCATACCAATAAGTCAATGTGAGTTCAATATAATAGTTCTTTAAGCTGCCTAAAATATCTACAGCTTTAAGCTAAGAAAACACTTCATCAGCATTTGCATTTGGCAAATTCTTATTCAGAAGGGAAGGTCTACTATTTAAGTGAGGAAAAACTGAGATCATGCCAGAACATTTTTAAAAGTAGAACTATGAGGAGTAAGACATTTGCCCAGTAAGTATGTTCAGTTGTCAGAGTAACTCAGTTTTTTATCCAGGCCCGTGACTGTCTTTTTTTTTTTTGTTACATGCTGATTGGTATGCTTTTAATTGCAGGACAATTTAACAGCGAAACTTAGCTACTTAGGTCACTGTGCAATAAAATGAGTTGCTATCATAAACAGAAACATGAATATAATGCAGCAAGTTCCCATAACTGTGTTGACTGTGTGTGTGATGCATAATTGCATAGAAATCTGCTTTTTTATTATGTCAACATAACTGGCTTTAGGCTCCGGCAGACCGTGTGGTCACTGGGGGCCCCCTGTTCCTGAGTGGACCCAAACCACAGCAAGTTGTTTTATTTTTATATTTTGCAACATTCAAACCTACTAAAGCTAGTACAACAATCTTGTATACTTAGTAAAAGAAGTAGGTAATAAATGAGGAACAGAGGAAGCGGTGTCACATTCAGATGTGAGTTGGTGAAGCTAAACCATGTCCAGATGACCTTGTAGGTACTTCAGTTACAGGTAGACCTTGGAGTGTGTGTGTTGTAAAGGAGGTGTTCAGGACGGATTATGTGTGTGCTGTTTTTTTTTTTTTTAGGAGGTTGCAGCTGGAGGGGGCTATTAAAATTTTGTGGAGGCGTGGAGAATAGAAGAGAGAGCAAGGAAGAATGTGGGATGGCTGTGTGAATGGAAGGTTAAAAAGCTTGAGAGGGCCGCATGGTTTTGAGTGAGGATAGCTTGGTTGGGGGTGTTGGGCATGAGTGATGCATGTGATGAGAAGAGATATGCTGACTATGCAGGCTTACCTCAGTCTGAGGAGGGTGCGGTGTTTTTTTTCCATTCACTGGTGGCCTTGTGGTGTGTAGTTGGTCTGGTGGGTGGATCGGCTCCATTGATTGTCTGTACTGGGGAATCCTTGGTTGGTCATTGGTGGTTGTAGTGGTGTTTCTGCTTGCTTTCCTGTCATTCCCTGGTGGCCTCGTCGTTTTTGTTTGCCTGGTGGGGGTGGATCGGCTCCGGAGTTCATGGGGGTTTGCAAATTACAGCTGTTGTGGCAATCTGGGTGCCATTGGTGAGTCCGTTGTGGTCTCTGGTCTGGTAGTTCATTTTCCTGGCCTAAAGAAGGGACAATAACGTGTCTAGGTTTATGCATGTGCAGTGAGGCCAGTGACCATTAGCTTGGCCTGATTGGAGAGGTTATCAATTAACTATTGAGTTCCGGGGGAAAACAGTTCAGTAGGAGCTACACAGCGAGAAGGCATAAGTCCCTGATTAAATGAAGCTGTTCCAGGCTTCACAACCAATTTTAAAAAAAATAAATAAATGAAAGATAATATACGTATCAAGACTATAAAAAAATAAATAAATAAATAAAAGAGAAAATTAAATATCAGGATGTCTGCTTTGTCCTTGCGGATACATTGGGAAGAAAGGGAATGGTTAGATCCCCTATTGGATAATAATAAAAAAAATAAAATAAAAAAATATATATATATATCTATATATCTATATATATATATATATATATATATATATATATATATATATATAGATATATATATATATATATATATATATATATGTATATAAAAACGTGGGAGGGAAATTAATAGAGTGGGGTGAAGGAGGCTATCAACGGGTCTTTGGGGGTGAAGGAGATGAAAGGGTCCATGGGGAGTGAAATTATGGCTCAGATGGCTTAGTGGTATAGGCTTTGACTGCAATGCCAGAGCTCTTTAGCAATATAAAAAAATGTTCTTAATTGAGAATGGTATAGCAGTTCAACCTGCAACTTGTTGGTTTGCTGGTGGGTTGCGTTGACTGTAGTGCACAAGGTTTGATATTCAGGGAGCATGTGATTATGGCCCTAAGCCATAATGTAGGGTAAGGCTTACAGTTTTGGTGCTGCTGAGTGGTTAGGAAGAATAGAATGGTGCACATGATTGTTGTTGTTGGTCATTAATTTTCTCTCTCACTCTCTCTCTCTCTCTCTCTCTCTCTGTAGATGGCTAATTTACAGGGAATGCGGCAGCATTGGGAGGCCATAATGACTCAAGCTGAAGAACTTTTTCAAAAGGTGTTGATGGCAGAGGCTGTTGCAGAGCAGGAGCAGGAACATGGTCAGAAAAGGTGGCATTCCACATCAAGATCCACAGCTCAGAGGAAGAGGATGTGAACAGTGAAGTAGGTAGTTACAGCTAGCTCATCAATTCCAGGCGGGACTCCAGATGGAGGTTCAGTTTTCCAGGATTCTACTGTTGGCTCCAGGGGTGGAGGAAGTTCTGTTACTCTTGACAGAGGAAGTGTGGAATCTTGGGTCGAGGTAACCAGGAGGTCAGTGTGTCATTCTTGGGCTTTGTTTACTAGGAAGGCCTATGGTAGGGCCCTTTGTGAACTTGATCAGTTTGTTTTACAGTTGCCAGAAAATGAAGGGATGTGGTCTGAGGAGTTACAACTTCGTTATTTAGCTCAGACTTAGGGGTTTAGGTAAAGCCTTACAAATGGTTAGGGTGGAATTGGCTGTGATTAGCATATTCATGTGGGTATCTGGGTTACATGACTTTACGAAGTCATGGACAGTAGGGCATATGTTGAAAGGATGGGGGAAAAATGGCTGGGGAATGCAGTGATATGAGATGGTCACCGATGAGGGTATTGTTGAAAGTTTTGTTGAAAGGCTTAGCATAATTGGAAGGTAACTCCTCGGATTACATTATGTGGGTTATGTTGCATGTATGGTTATATTTTGGTGCATATCAAGTGTCTGAGTTGTTAGGATCATTACTTTGGAGGGATGTATTGATAAGTTCTGGGTCGGTTATTATTGAGTTCCAAAAGACTAAGGCAGGTCAACTGGGTAAAGGTTCAGTTGTTGTTCTCAATGCAGATAGGAATGTTGGGCTTTGCCCAGTAAGGTGGGCCATGGAATTAAGACGGATTCAGGTGGGGGGGGTCTGCATGACTTGGTTTTCCATTCAGTTGATGGGAAGGGAGTGACAAGTTGTTGTTTCATACATTATATTAGGAGGGTTTTTCATTGTACGGGTTTTCCAGTGATGAGGTTTGCATCTCATTCCTTTCGCGTTGGTAGGGCTTCAGATTTGGCTAGGGGACGGCAGTTCTATTGAGGTTATTAAAAGGGTGGGGAGGTGGTCTTCTAATGCATTTCTAACATATATTAGATAAAGTTTTGATTTGTATATGTTGTTAATTTTCTTTTCTTTTCAGAAAGCAGATTGTCATCATGGGTCACTGTTATATCTACTGGGCAGAGAAACGTGCAGCAGTTAGGATGGATGGTAAAAACTTGGGTTTGTCTCACTTAGGATGTTCAGTGACTTGGCATGGGGTTAGAGGGCTTAGATGGGATAAATTGATGCGTGAGTTTGATCAGATAAGGTTGAGAGTTGGGTATCCCTGAATATTAGTGGTTCATTTGGGAGGCAATGATCTGGGAATCCTTTCAAAGAAGTGATTGTTAGATACCATTTTACAGGATTTGTTGAAGTTGCAGATGTACCCTGGAATGCGCATAGCGTGGTCAGAGTTAGTTCCACATTTTATTTGGAGGACTGCATTTAGTTATTAGACTATTGAGTGGGTAAGGAGGTTTGTTAATCAGAGGCTGGCTAGGCAACTAGGGGTTTTAGGTATGTATACCATTGAACAGAGGAACTTTTCAGATGGTGATATACTTTGGTTTTGATCAGATGGGGTGTATTTGAATGATGTGGGTTTGGATTTGTTTAACATTCACTTAAAGTTGTTTCTAGAGGGTACTGTGAAGGCTATGGGATAAGAGGGTGAACAGCCTGGGTGCAGGCTGGTGGGCAGAGAAGAGGGACAGGATTGTCATCTTCTGTTCCCCCTATAGGTAAAGGTGGTCATAGCTTTGATTTGGGGATCAAGTGAGTTGATTGACGCCGCTTGGCAATATATGAACTTAATTGGATGATGGTTGATTTGAAAGGGTAAGCAGGTATGCTGCCCATTTAAGGTTGGTTGGGTGAGTAGGTATGCTGCCATGATGGATGACTGAACAGGGTGAGTGGGTATGCTGCCCTGATGTATGATTCAGCCAGGGAGAGTAGATACGCTGCCCTGAGATTGTTCGAGAATTGTGAAGTTTACTGTTATTTGTTTCTATGTGAATATAGTTAATGGTTATGTAATATTAATAAAAGTCATCAAATGTCTTTTGATGTTGGTGTCAGTTATTTAAAGACGGCCGGCACAACATCTCTTATTTATATTTCCTTTAAAATTCAAAGATATCTTTGGCTGTA
Organism: Protopterus annectens; assembly: GCF_019279795.1. Taxonomy (NCBI): domain Eukaryota; kingdom Metazoa; phylum Chordata; order Ceratodontiformes; family Protopteridae; genus Protopterus; species Protopterus annectens. The sequence continues at coordinate 1,496,622,722 of NC_056737.1, read as the reverse complement.
TTAGCAGTGTTTTATCAAGTAACAGGCTTCACAAGTCCATTAAATATTTTTCCACTGATATAGTGCTCCTGGCATAGTTAAACTCTGCTGGCAGACATTCTTTCCATTAAAGCTAACAACACAGACTGCTTTAGGTACCTGCAATACCCCTGGCTGCAGGGGGCCCCCTTAATGATTCTTGACTGTGTGCAGGCCCTGCAAAAGCTGCTGCTGTTTGTGGAAATATGAAGAGAAAAAATGTACTCATTTTCTGATTACACTCACTAACCTGAACAGGGCTATGATATGACCCGGTTACTATAAAGCTGATAATTTATATGAACAAGGTAAGCACTAGAGACATCAGCACCCCAGAATGACCAGTCTTGATGCTGACTTGGGATTTGAAGAAGAGCTGATGCTCCCAGTCATCAGGGATGGCTTTCCCTTTCAGTCAGTTTTATAAATACTGGTAGGACATCAGATACTATAACTCTCAACTTCTTTGCTGAAGAATTATATGCAATGCCAAAAATATAAACAGAATAAAGGCTCAAATCAGGAACACATTTTAAATATTATTCTAATTCACTTACAAAGTTAATAGAATAACACTGTTTGCATCAATATGCATTTTTGGACAATAATAAGTACAAAACTCCGATGCTTGGATTTATTAACTGTTTGCAATCCTTAAGGATTTATCAGCAAATCAAACATTTTGCAAAGGACAGAACAAAATTATGATGTAAAATCAGGGAAGATTTCTGAAATCAGGGGCAGTGACATATATGCATTACTCCTCAATAAAAGTGACTTACCCCTGCTGCTGTTTGTTGACTGTTAAATAACAGTCACTGATCTGGTGTGGCAGCACCAATGTTGCACAATGTATTGATATTTGCTGAAATAGATACAAAACTAGTATTGCAATGGTTTATGTGTGTGTGTGTGTGTGTGTGTGTGTGTGTGTAAAAACTGTCATGGATTTTTATCTGTGCACATATCCAATAATCCCAGGACACATTCTTCTGGGTTTCAGTAACAAAATGCAGCTAACAAGTAATTATGTTTCAAAAGTAAGGCAAAAATATATCACAGAACATTCAGACACTTAAATCTTCTAGAAGTCTGGTGGCCCCCAATTTCTAAACTGTATAAATGGGTAGAGTGAGGCTCCCTTAATCATCCTTGACTGTGATGGCCCCACAAAAGCTATTGCAAAAATGTATTACTTTTTTGATTACACTCTTTAAACTGAACTTGTCTGTAATATGACCCTGTTAGGATAAAGCGGATAATGGCCTCTGCTCTAAACTGCACATATTTTAAAAACAGCCCTGCTGAGGTTTGTGCACAAAAAGTTGCTGTAGGTTATGTGTGTTGTGGTGGGGGGAGCTGTTGGTTGTGTTGTTTTGTGTGATTGTAACTTCTTTAATTTTCACCGCAGTCAAACCTTAGAGGTGAGCACACAAGGTCATTCTAGCTTATGTTTAGGCTGGGGACAGTGTGGTTATTGTTTCCTTTACTTTTCTCACATACATCAGAAGGAGTGAGGAGGCATGCTGTATATATGTATGTCAGCAGTCACTTGAAATACATCTGTGGCAATTTGAACCTCTGCTTTCATGCCAGTCTAACACCAGTGGGATACATAGGCAGTGACTTTCTGCTTTGGGGGTTTAGAGAAGTAGGCAGTTAGAATTCCCAGATAGGATCCATGTATCCTCATAACAATTGTCTTTTTAGCTTATTGTGAGTTACTATTTTGTCAGCTTTGAACATTAAGCCTTGGGCACAACTTAGATTTTCCTTGAAAGAAAAAAAAATAAGACTGACATTCTTTTCTTACTCATGATTTTTTGTTTAGGCCATTGTTGGATGAAAAGTTTGGGAAAATGTTCTAAAATGTATCCCAGAGCATTTATAACCCCTATAGCTTTGAGGGCACTGACCAACTTAAGTTATTACCAACATGGTTGCTACTGTTCAGTCCTGGAAAACTGAAGCCGAACAGCAGCACTGAATTTCTTTCCTTAATCATAATTTCTGTTCAAGCTATCATTGAAAGAAAAGGTTGCATAAAAAGAAAAAAAAATTAAAAAAGCACATCAAACCATAAAGAAAGTTGTGGCTTCTTGAAAAAGCCAACGAGTAAGGCAAAATGTCTGAAAAGGAGGAAAAAAGTAATGTGCATGGTGTGTGAGCCCAAGATCAGGGAAAACAGAGGTGGGGGACTGAAACAGTAAGCAGTGCCTAGGACACCATTTCACCTAAGTCCAGACCTGTACATAGAGTTATAATAATGTGTCATTGTCTTAACTAAATGAGGGTAACTGTGAAAGCGCCCTTGTTAGATGGGTCAACATAGTGTGGTGAAAAGGTCTGTCGGAGTGTAAGAACATTGTAAATATAGGTCAGTTGATACATCCTACTCCTAAAACTTCACAGCATGAACTAAAAGGTTGTTTTAAAGAGGTGGCCGTGACAGAGTGATACTTGGATCTAAAGTGCCTAATGAGGGTCCCCAGCTTGACATTTTCTGGGGCCCCAAAATGTTAACTCCAGTCCTGCTTGTCAACCTTCTGGTTTGGGAGTGGGGAGTGTTTACACTGGACTTCCAGTGTTATGATAATTATACAGCTGAATCTCATTAGTATTCCAAAACGGGCATGATAATTTGAGAATCCAGTCAGTGTGTTCATTGTAAGTTGAGCATTCACAATAGAAACGAGTCACAGCATTTTATTCAGTATGAGTGCAGTACTGTAGAAATGCCAGAAATATGAATTACACTTTCTGTGATTAGCTACAGAGCTACTGTTCAGTATTTTTTTTAAAAAACTTTGCTACTCAACATCAAATGAGTACATAATGCTGCCTTTTTTGGGGGGGGGTGGATACAAGATAAGATACCAAATGGGTGATGACTGTGTCCAGATTAATCCAGAGAAATCTGTCTCTGTGCTGCCACATGAAGACTTATTTAACACCTTGCATGCCTTCCCATATACCATAAAAGTGCTGCATTAAGCAAAATAATTACAAACTACTAAAAAAAATTGTGGGTCTCTATGTTAGGAGCATTGGTGGAAACAGCTTTGATTACACAGACTCAAAAGTATGCTTAGTGTGCTCATATTAAAATAAGCTCTACAATATGTAGCCCTTATCCATGACACTTACTTTTTCGGCACTTTGACGGCTACCAAATATTACAGCTGATATGGCTTTTGAAACAGAAAAAGCCAACAGCTTAAATGTTTACAGTACAGTAGCTTCTGGAAAAAAAGCATCATGACTTTTGGCTACAGAGATCCCTGCATAAAAATAATGCACAAAGCTGACACTGACGCATGCTGGTGCACACATCTTACAAACATGAGCAGTAGACTGGTTTTTGATCACGTATAACAAAAAAAAAATTGTGGAAGAACACTGACTTGCTTCTACACAATTACTTAGAAAAGTATGCATGTTTTTGTTAAATAATGTCAGTATATAATAGCAGCAATCCACTCCTGGGGGGACGTAGTGCAGTAGTGTAGGAGTTACCCATGGTTGGTTTTGTTTAATCACTTGGGCTTCACCGTTGTGATCAAACCACACCAATCATCGATAAATCTGTCATTACTCAGACTTAGTCATGGACTGTTGGTAAAAAGGTCTGTTGGAGAATAAGAACACGTGTGGGACTATCAGTTTGTGAAAGGAGCCGAATACAATATTTTGGGTGGAATGACATTCAGTTGATCTCAGCCAAAAAATGTAAATGTTCAATGAAGGTGTTGATTTGGGATGGTGATTAGTCCATATGTAAAAGCAGCTTTTCCACTTCTTACTTGTTCTAAGATTAACGATCATCGACTGAAGGATGTACAACTGAGAAAAGAAAACTGAATAAATTATGAAACCATGACTTTCCTTTACCTAATCACAGTGTCACAGCATACCTTCAGAAGTGTACCCAGTCAGAATGTGGTCAATGTTTATTTTTGTTCATACTGAGAAAGTTTAGTCTGTATTTGAAAGCAGGTTCGTTGTTTTCATTTGATGTCACTTAAATTATCAATGAGTGGGAAGGAGGCTGACCATACACATGAAATAAACTGAACAAGATAGCATTGCCAGAATGTTTTATCAATTCAACACGGTCAGACTTATAAATTGTAACTAGACGGGTTGTGCTTATTATGGAGTAGAGAAGGTTAGCCTGTGTTTGCAAGATCACAGTCGAGATTCCTTGGTGGTGTATTTGTATGTAACAAGCTAACATACTATAAACAGACTTTCTTTTACTCCACCACAATAAAACAGAGAATGTGCTTAGTCATCAAAGTAGTTATTGTGGTGATAGAGGATGTCAGTATGTGATAATAATTGACAAATAAAGTCATGTAACAGTCATATAATGACCATGAATTTGCATTTTCAGGGGCTATCTGTGAACATAAACAAGCAGAACTATATTAATATGGGAACAACTTCTTTACTTTGGTCAGTTTAATATCAAAATATTCAAAAGCTAGCTCTGGTGCTAAGATAAGTGAGCCCTGCCTATATACTAGATGTATTTCTTTCTTTCCTTATTCGCCTTATATATTTTTACCCAAGTGGATGGGCTGGTGAAACAACTGTTTTAAGGAACAGCTTGGGCTAAAGGTAGGCAACATAAAAGTGACATTAATTTGAAGCAGTGAACAAGTATTTTCATATTAACGCATATCATATGTAAAATGCTGGACACAAAAAGAATACAGATGGAAGTAATTAAAGCCATTCAAAATATCACATCAATTTATTTTTTTTGAATAATCCACATTTAAGGTAATTCTAAATTTTGCAGGTTGAATACATATAGATTGAGTGATGATAAGGGAAGGAAACATAAGGGGAGTACCGAATGTTTTAGGAAACGACTGCAAGAAGAGCCTGGTGGAGAGAGAGTGAAATTAGTGGTCAGTGCTAAGTGTACAAATCTGTTGGAGGATATACTGTCAGTTCCTCTGCAGGAGAGATGCCAGAGGTACAGACTTCAGATGTGCATCTTATGAAAGGAAGTAAGATACAAGGGAGTGAACTTGCCACGGATCACAGTGTGATCTACCTAGATATTGTGGGTGTGAATAAATACATACCTACATACAGCCTAGAATAGCAGGCATTGCAGCATGCAAGCCGAAGGGATTAGGAATCAAAGAACACTAGTAGCTCACTAATGGGTAACCCAATGATCCACAGCTCTTTTTCCACCTTCATGATGTGGCACAAGACACAGGAATACAAGGGAGATGAAGTGGTCAATAATGGATGGATACTTGCTAGCCAATGGAAGAGTGTCACTTAAAAGGAGAATCAGAGGGTGGGGAACTTTTATGTGAAAGATAAAATATTTTATATCAACTAAATAAATAAATGACCACAGATATTACTAATTTAAATATTATTTTGAGACAGTTTATGTCACTTTGCTCAGCTTGATGAAGAATATTCTGCAAGAAGGGGCTTATTCTAGGAGTAATCTGAGCAAACTATTATTAAATTATTATGTTGTGCAAACTATTATTAAATTATTATGTTGTGCAAACTATTATTAAATTATTATGTTGCGTCACTTAAAACAAATAAAGACATCATAAGTTTTTGGTTTCATTATTTTTATTTTCTAAATCATGCATCTTTGAAATGATGAGCTGGTCACATGCAGAGGGGGGCAGACCAGACTTCCCTTTCACCAGCAACAGTTGGTAGCTCATGAAATGGGTGCCCAGGCATTCTCAGGCAAGCTGAGAGATATACTACCTACAAGATGTCATGAAAGTGACCCAGGGCCTACCCCATAGGGTATAGCTGATACACCTCCAAAGAGCAGCTGCAGGTATATTTTCACAAGGTATACAAATGATATGAACTCACTTCTCTCAGCATGAAGAAGGAATGCCTGTAATATGAGTTCCTACTGTATTGTTGGAATCCTTACTCTGTCACTATGAATGTACACTGCTACATTGGAGAGGACCACAATTTTTGCTACTTTTATGCAAGATCTCATTTTTTCAGTCATTAGAAAAAGCTACTGAATACAGGCTAGGTAGGGGACATTTGAGGGCAGGTGAACAGATAGTTCCATCCAGTGACTTAGTAATCGCTTAACCACCACAGATAAGTGCAATGAATTCCCGAAAGAATGTTCAACTTTTTCCCTCAGAGGTTGATGACTTTTGATTTGAAGATGCTTATTTTTATCCCATCTGATTAATTTTTAGTAGTAAATTCCACCAGTGCATATTCAGAATGCACCTCTGGTTGCATTCCCATTAAATAACACCAGAAAGAATATATAAATCCACACACACACACATACATGTATATATATATATATATATATATATATATATATATATATATATATATACACATACGCCATGGCAGTGAGAGAAAATGCATGAATATCAACAATTTGGGGAAATCAAGTTTAATGAGTGTGTGCTACATTAAACCTGATTTCCCCAAACTGCTGATTTCCATGCTTTTCTCTCAGTGCCATGGTTTGTATAGTTATTGGTGTGGAGCACCCCTCTGTTTTGTGGCACTGTAGCCTTTTGGATATACACACACACACACACACACTTATATATATATATATATGGGTCTATGTTGCTTGATCGAAATCTCACAATCTCGATCAAGCAACATCGAAACCCATTAAAGTGAAAGTGCACTAGATTAAAAGTACACTTTTGCAAAAGCCGGTTCTCCGAACCAGAAAAAAGCAAAAAAAAAAAAGTGAAAAGTGCCTGCCACCAAATTCCTGTACCAAACACGCAGATTTGAGAAAGCTATTTAAAAACTGAGCTATATTTAAAGTGCTAAAGGTAGAATGTCAGTCTTAAGTAGAGAATTTAGTTGAGATTCCATGCCCAATTCCCCAAAAGATGTTCATCTCTCATATAACATTGTCACCCCATCACTGTATCAGTACATTTTCCTCTCTCTACTAAACTGTAGATCTCAACCCACCCATATTTTTCTCCTCTTTCCCTACTATTTCACCATGTCAGTTGTCACTACTCTTTTGAGCAACTCTCTCCTACTCATTACCCTCTACCTAGCCTCCTGCTCCACTACCTTCATCACATCAAACATAACACACTACCTCTCTTCTACACTCCCCACTATTACATACCATACGAAACCAAATATCCATTTTCACATCTGTTCTATCCTCTACACTAACTTTAACATATTTCTCTTCCACTACAAATATGTCCATACCCGCAACCCTCCTTCCTATCCAGATTTCTTTCATCGACTAATATCCAATTTCAAACTATCTCTCCTTCTACACTCACTAACAGAAATCAAACTTCAAGCTGACATACATCCTACCCAGGACCCACACAGCTAACTCCAACCCCACCCAATAACACCCACCAACACCTGCTAATACTGCCCTAAATCTTCTTCCTCTAAAAAATTCCAAATCAGACTTACTCATAACTAATTTTAACCTCAGAAGTATCACAAAAAAACTAGTGAATTTCATACAGCCCTAACTACCTACACTCCTGATATAGTAATTATTAAAGAGACATTGCTAAAACCCCACATTAAAGATGAGTAAATACTTACTAGTGGTTGTAATGTTTTTAGACAAGATGGGCTGAACAAGCATGGTGGAGACATTGCCATCATCTATAAAAATTTCTTCAAAATTGAAAAATGTATCTGTACTCCCCCAGATCTGTCAGAAGCAGAAGTTCTAACTACCTGATTTGAAGTAAATCCACATAAAACCATCATAATTATTGCCTCCTACCTACCACCAGGAAATAATCTACCTAATATAGAAAGTCTTCTGTCTTAGGCATCCTCTACTTTCAACCAAGAAACTATAGTGCTAGGTGATTCCAACTTGCACTGGCTATCCTGCTCATCTGACAACCTCTCCAATTTTATCAATTTAATCAGTTTCACCCAAACTATAAACTTCCCCACTAGAATTGGTAAACGCACCAAGAAAGAATCTGTTTTAGACTGGATACTAACAAATAAGCCCAACTTTGCCCACCAGGCTGGGTGCCTCTCCATTTCTCTCAGTGATCACTCTCCTTCTTTTCTTCTAAGGAAATGCATTCACTCCCCCTGTAATGTCATTTTCAAACACATACACAACAACATACATACATTTTTCCCTACTATCTTAAATTCCCTACTTCAAAACTGCAACTGATCACCTCTATAATCACTCCACCTAGACCAAGCTGTACAATATTTCAATGATACCTTCCTCAACATCCTTAATAACCTTGCTCCAACAAGAAAATTTTGCTTCAAATCCAAAAACATATCTTTGATAACCAACGATGCTAAATCTCTTATTAAACAAAGGGCTAGAGTCTGGACTGCTTATCAAGCCTCCAAAACCTCATAAAACCACACTTCTTACAAATAACTAAGAAGCAAATATTATCTGACAAAAAAATCTTATTTTTTAGCTTGTCAGCAAAAACATATAAATAACCCACAAACATTTTAACAAAACCTTAACTACCTCCTCAACCCTGAAAAAAACTCTACCCCTTCATCATCTACAGCAAATAGCACTGAATGTATGGCCAATTGAACTCTCATTTCATCAAAGCTATCACCTCACTTTTAAACAACAACAAATCTAACCAACTCCTTACAGTGCTTACATCTACTAACTTTCAACCCAACTACTTCTCTTTTAAACCCATACAAACCTCTTGTGTCAAAAAACTCCTAGCAAAACTAAAACCTACCTGTCTAGCAGCTGACCAACTTCCTAATGACTTATTAAAAACTGCTGCAAGCTCCATCACATATTCCGTATCTATCCTAATCAATCATTCCATCGCAGAACAATATGACCCCATACTATGGAAAACATTCCAAATCATCCCCCTCCATAAGGGAGGCCCATCTAAAGATCCCTCTAATTATTGGCCCATTGCTATTCTCTCATCCCTAGCCAAATTCTTACAGAAATGTATCCATAATCAGCTCCTAGACCACCTCATTACAAATAACCTCTTATCTAGTTCACAGCACAGCTGCCACCAAAGCACAGTATCTCCACAGCCCTCATAAGTTTCACTACCTACATCAACCTCCTCAAAAACAATGGACAACTAGTCTCTGCTATATTCCTGGATAAGTCCAAAGCTTTTGATATAGTATCCCACTAACCACTACTCAACACTCTAGCCTTCTTCAGCCTCAACTCTACAGATCTCAATTGGTTCTTTAGCTACCTTACTAATCAACAACAGGCAACTAAATGGGATAATAAACTCTCCACATTCCTCCCAGTCTCTTTTGTGGTTCCTCAGGGTGCCATCCTTGGCCCTCTCCTTTTTATTATATTCACAAATAGTCTAAACACTGCCACTAAATCTGCTTCTGTTATTCAATATGCTAACAATGCTACTCTTATTTGTTCTGCTCCCACACCCCAAGAACTCCAAGATAAACTGCAAAAGTCATTTCTAGATATTGAAAATTATCTAAATGAACTTCATCTCATCCTAAACCCAAACAAAACAAAATTAATGATCTCCTCTAACAGGAAATCCAAAGCAAAACCACCTCGTCTCTCCATCTACTCCAATAATGGCACTATAGCAGAACCAGTGAACCAAACAAAACTACTTATTGTCACAATAGATAACAAACTAACATTCAATAAACACTTGCCACTCACAATTAAGAAACTTCACATAAAACTTGGTGCTCTATATAGGGTCAAACCTTACCTTACTCAAAATGCCAGACTAGCCACAGCCAGATCCCACCTCCTATCTACTCCCCTCTACTGTTCTCAACTTTTCACTAACCTGCACAAGTCTGATTTACATATACTTGATTCCTACTATAACAAAATAGCAAACTTTGCTGCTAATATACCCAACAGGACCTATCATTGCCTTGCTCTTCAAAAATTACACTGGCTTGACTTTCCAAATCTGTTATTGCTCAAATAGCTCACCACTGCCCACTCTATTATCCACAAACCTGAAAACTGCTCTGCACTCTCCATCTTATTGCAACAAAATTTGAACCGCAGAACACTTAGATCTTCTGATAATCTTACACATAAAGTAACTAAGTCCCATAATTACTTTGGTGACTCTCTCTTCTCCTTCAAAGTAGCCAAACAATGGAACCTATTACCCCAGAATAACTTAAAAAACACAAATTGTCATAGCTTTAAAAAACTCCTAAAGGAATACCTTACTCAACAATAGCTATGCTCCTGTAATACTCCTGGCTAGTTTCTCATGCCTTCAATCAAATGTTTTCTATTCTGCTATCTTTATGTCTTACTTCTACCAAATGAAAATACCACAATGTTTTTTAGTTTTTTATAAAAAAAAAAAAAAAATATATATATATATATATATATATATATATATATATATGTAATGAATTTCATATTACTGTCTGTAATAAGGCTTAAGAAATGTAATGTTTTCTGTTCTACATTCACCTTTTTGTAAATTGTGATTGTTGGCAACAGTTAAACATTTTGTATAGTTTCATAGGTTCATAGACTTCAACTATGTGATATAGACCCCCTAAATACAATAAAGTAATTATTGTTCTGCATATTTCAGTTATTTCTGTGTGTCTTGATGAACACGTAGACAACTTTAAAGTTACAGTAGCAGGGATAAAACATTCATAAGTGACACACTTGATTTAATTTATAGGGTGGAGTTCTAGTTGTACGTGTGCTTGTTCAGTCTTCTTCTTACAACTTGAAGAAATGAATGATTTGAATGCCTTTGTATGTTTTGTGTGTGTGTTTTCCAGGGAGTCTCTTGTTGTTTCTTATAGTGGTATGTTATAATGCTTATACACTTCTGTTACTGTTTTGTTTAGAACCAAATACTAAAGAAAATATATCACTGACTATCCCAACAGTCATTTGTGGAGTGGCAGATATAGCTCCACATTCTAGCAGTGGGAGTTTGTGGTAAGTCACTACACCTCTCATAGAAAAAACTAAGATATTCCAAGTGTACGAGAATAAAACAAGTGCCTCCTCTGCACAATGCTTGCAATATATTTGTTATGTTACAACTATGGTGTTTCACTTGCTCCACTGGCAAAATTATACTCTACTTTATTAGGTCTGTTGTGTGATGGACAATTGCAACATTTTGAAATCCACTGAACCATCCCAATGGACATGCGAGAGAGGCAGTGCTTGTCCTTGATATCTGTAGGATCAGCTTAATATATCATCTGTATTCGAGCATAAACAGTGTCTACTACCCCTTCCAGAAATGCTTTGTGGGAGGTGGATATGAATCCTCATTTTTCTGTAACTTCTTGATGGTTGGATAGCACTTGCACGTCTGTCAAATGTGTGCAGTGTGTTGTTCCTTCATATCTCAGAATTGTTGGAATTCTGTGGAAACCAGGAATAACCACTGAAAAAATGTATTAGTCTTCTCCGTGATGTCAATGTGAATCAAGGCACTGAAGTTAATTAAAGTCAATAAAACTTTTTTTCAAAAACATGGTTTGCATCAGACTGGGTAATTTTTTTCTCATTGCTAACCATGGATAAAATACAATACAGCAGCAATCAATGGAAATGCTTTTTTAAATTGACATAATCTAAATGAATGTAAGATGGAAGGCTACAGTGTATCTGTGCAGTATTTTATTATTTTATTTTCAGTTTTTCACTGTATGATGTGCGAGTATTCTTCTCAGTGAATATCTCAAAGTGGTGTGGTGACTTGCTCATCATGAGCCAGCAACTGACCGGCATGTGGTAGAACTTCTTCTTGTAGTGTACTTATGTTTTAAATCTCTTGGAAGTAATTTGTGTTATAAATTACTTTGCTCTGTCATTTCTTTCAGGTTTATAGATCACACAGCTCACAGACTGTCTCTTTGTACACTTGTAAACACATGTACATGGCTAAAAATAATTTACACATGTAAAATATTCAGAGACGGGCTTTTTTTCAGAATATGTTCAATTTCAGTTGATATATGTGGGTAGTAGTACATTAAACTGGTTCCACTGCTTCATGCAAAGAGCAGCCATCACAAGTCACCACAAGACCTGATCCTTCACTCTTTGGCATTGGTATGATTGACTTTTAGCACCCTGTGGACCATAATACATTAAAGTATAAACACTGTTAAGAAGTGGTGGCTAAAGCTGTGTATTACTGGACCTAACATCATTCAACTATTTTAATGGAGAGGAGCTATGAGTTTCAAGACAATACAGGAAATATGAAGACAGGATAATAAATGTACACATATTTGCCTCCATTGGCTCAGGGAGATGACATGTAAAATATGATCCAGGTGACCCAAATTTAATTAGTAACTCCGGCAGTGGAAGATGTGATGTAAGGGTAAGTGTATAATGGTACAAGTGAGCAATGCTGAGCACGAGCATGGGTCCACCATTCAATAGAATCCCCACTGGGGGCTAGGAATCCCTTAAGGTGTTGGCTCAAGTAGGTAGGGCAAGCAAATCTCTCACATTCAGGCATGATCATACTTTCCAAAGGTCCATTGCACCCAAACTCATTGTACATACTTTACTGTGAGGAACACAGGGTATAAAATGGAAAAAAATCAGAGGGATGTAGGAGATGGCACCAGGCAGCCTGCTTGATAGAGTCTTTCCTCAAAGGAATGAAAAGGCTGAAGAGCCTTCATCATTAGGAAGAAATGTGTCTATAATTGAAGGTTTCAATGACCAGTGGCTGAAAATCAGTTCAAAAACAGATGTAAAGTATGTGTTTGCATGTTCAAAAGGAGCTTTGTGATGGATCACTCATAAATAATAGCTGTATAAACACTGAATATATACAGATGCAGAACAGGAATGGTTATTTGTCATGTAAAGATGCTTAAAAATACACAAAGAGAAAGCAGATTTGGTCTAACTTCTGTGAAGTCATATTACTTCTAAATTCTCTGGAATTGCTATATAAGAATAACAAATATTGACCAAATCGCAAAAGCACTAGAAACACTTATTTGTAACCAAACACAAGAGTATCTCACTAAATATTATATTCTACCAGAAACCAAAGAATCCATTCAACCCCTGACTGCCATTTTCTACTCACTAATTAAATCTACTCCAACATGGAGAATATAAAGTTGACAAGTTCCATTTTTACTGATGTTAAAACAGACTTTAAATTTGTTGATCATTAAACTCAAAAAGTGAAAATATTCAAATTATGTATGCCCTTGTTTTGCCAACATCCCCTAAAACAGACAATTTTTAATCAGTTCTAATTTTAATTTAGAGTTAATGGGAATTGTTAACTCAGGTGTCTCCCAGTGCAAAGTACTTGGGCCTTTACTGTTCTTTCTCTTTATTAATAACCTCCTCTGGAATCTATACTATAACTCAAATTGTATTCTTCACAATGATGATCAGAGCAAGAACCATTTCTCTTGAAGTAAACAAGCACTTTATAAAAGAATTTCAAATACTTTTGAAACTGGCATCTATCAAACAAACTAACTCTAAACATTAACAAATCAACATTCATACTGTTTGACAAAAATAAAAGAATTGCTAATGACCCCCCAAAATAAATAAATAAGTCTGTGATCCAAAAGAATAATTACTCACAAAAATTACAGAAAAGAAACACTTGGTATAACACTATACTCAACCATTTTAATTTTCATGCATATCAAAGGGGAAACCAGGAAAGCCCTCTTTAGATCTTAACACTGTATTAAAAATCTAACATCTTCAAACTACAGACTCTAGGGAAGCTTAATTTGCCCTACTAACCATATTATATCATGCCCTGCCTTTCATTGCCCCTCACAAATTTAAAACATTACCTTCTCTGAAAGAATGAAAACACAGTCCTCAGATACATGTTTCACGATCAACACAATAAGTGTCACTGTCTAATTTTAAATCCAACTGGCTACCCATACAGTCCAGGCTATCATTATTCTTCAAGTCACTCACACGTAAAACAATCAATGATAACTATCGCCCCCACTGAAGAGCCTTCTAAACTTCAGAAATGTATGTCACTCACTAAGAAATACAGAAAACACATTTCTGGTCTGACCACCATCCCCACCCTACCCACCCACTTACACTTTTACAAATGGAGAACGCTTATTTGCTAAACTGACACCTGCATCTTAGAATGTAGTCCCAGGTATATGAAAACTACTGTTAGCTTCAAAATCTACTCTGAAAATCACCTCAGATAATCTACATAATGCTCCTGCTTTCATACCACAAGCTAAACAACAAAGCACATCTTTGTAACCATCATTCTAGATATCTTCATCAAAATATTTATAAGTAGGCAATTATTAACTAAGGTACCATCACCCACTTTCACATTTACTTGCCTATTCCCTCCCTTTCCACTTACTCAGCCACCATTTCCCTGTCCTCTGTCTCTTTCTCTCTTTCCATTTACCTTTTTGTCAACATCTCTACCATCATAAACATTCTTATCGTTTTGTCATTGTCAACCTTTTTTCTCTTCATTTCTTCTCCTCTTCCACAACTGCCAAAGCTTAGTATCAAAACCAACTTAAATCAATTATTCCCTTTTAAAGGCGGTGTGTTTATACAAGGGATGACCAGTCAGGGTAGTTAATACGTTTCCACTTGCTCTCTTCAAAGTCTAGTTATAAAAAAGTAAACAGTGCATTGCCAAACTAGCACTTTTGTGCATGTAGAAAAATAAGTATTTTTTATTTGATTGGTTTGCAAGTTGGTTAATTAGTAAATCGACTAAGTAAAATCAATGATCATTTTAGTCATAGCTAGTCGTAAACAGACGTACATATATGTATTCAAAGCTCTATTTTCTACGAGATTAGGTACATGCATTAATACTTGCAGATTGCTATGCAACTTCATATTTATTAAAACCAGACATTTGTATTTCAATATTTTGTCCCACATTTAAAGATTTGTATGACTTTGTTTAATTCATGGGTATATGTTGATAAGAACTTTTTAAATTATGTTAAATAACCAGTAACAATTCTCTTGTAAAAAATCAACACAGCAAACAACTATCAAATTCCATTATATGGATCTCTGCTTGCACATCTAATCACTGTAGAAAGATCTATTCATTATTAATATCTGATACTTATAAACCTCCTTGCAATTTGTTTTTTTATCTAACAGTCACTGTTGTTCAATTATATGCTGAACTGCGTGAAGTTTAACACTGAGATTTACAATGATGTAAAAGGGTGTAGATTCACTTTGTTAACTAATATATTTATTATAAGTATTTAAATGCCGATATTTTTCAGTGGACTGTCAGATAAATGGTTTCTATTTTCTCACTGTCCAACAGAAGTCAGATGTTTTGTGTCTCTACACTATAAATACCCAAGAGTCAGCATTTATCCTCTGCAATGTATTGTTAGGACTCTGACCTAACTTGTTCTTTCTCTAGTATGTCAACTGCTATCAGTATTTCAAAAGAAAGCATGTCATTAATAACTACACATATTAGAAGATGCTTGTCAGTTTTGCTTTTTTGTGTAGAAAACAAGATGACTGCTTCTCTCAAGAGAAACAACTGAGAAACAGAACAGTCAAGAAATGCAAAGAAATCAGCTTCCGGAAGGCCTGTTTAAAACCTGCCAAGATGCCTCATAAACACTAGAGGAAAACATATAACAAGAATCATGCAGAAGAAAAAAAAATTAACATTAGGAAACATTCTAGATGATCTGCCATCTACGGGAAATGCAATGCTTCCAAACTTATAACCATTAAAGCCATTTTCTTTTGTACATTTAATCAATGGAAATTCCTTGATTTTAAACAAAGTTCTGAGTTTATTGATGGGTAAAACATCTTTATTTTTTTCACTCATACTCAGAGTTAGTTTTCCTTGTCAAACAGTGAATAGATATTTTGCAATGTGGCATTTTAAGAATTCAAATGGTAAAATAAATCCTCATGCTGCAATCTGTATATATAGAAAGAATTGCTCTGAATAACTGTGATTCTTTGTTTTTGTCTTTGTCAGTGTTTTATCTTTTTAATCAGTGTGGTTCACAAGAAGTTGATGCCAAAACAGAGCAACTCCCTTTAAACTACTTAGTTTTATACTACATGCTTAAAACAGAAAATATTGAAGGATACTTTGTTATGCATTGTATAAATGTGCTCTCACATTTGTTTATGCAATTCCAAAAGGTATCTGCTGGCACCAGTAATCCAGAAGTCAGGGTTACTTTGCATATTTGTGTGCTCTTCTGGGAAATTCAAGCCTCGTCAGCTTACAGAAGAAGAAGAAGGGTTAAAAGGGAAAAAATGTACTTTACCTAGAAATAGACAAAGTCATATCTGATAAAGTACAAGGCATCATTTTACTCTAAATTTCCTGTTTAAAAAAATGTGAGCACAATGAGTTCCTTGATGATTTGCACCAGGCTCACCTGAAAAATTCCTAAGCAAAATTATATTATGGAGGTGTAATGAACATTTTAAACACTTTTACCATTTGGCCGCATGTTCTGATTTAGATTAATGGAGGAATTGTTTTGAACATGCATGTGAAATGTGCATGTCACAAATTCATTTGTTTTCATCATTACAGTTTATGAGGAACATTATGTATAATCAGTAAAATTATGTTCTAACTAATCCAGGAATGTAAGCATAATCAGTAAAATTTCTTTCTTCTTTATCTTTGATTAATCAGAATATCTGGGGACATTTTCATGGAATTCATCTTTGTTATTGCAATAAATTAATTTAAATGAATGAAAAGGCGGCACATGGTTGCAGCACCATAGGAGTAGCCATCACTGCACAGAAGCTCATTACTGATTCTCACTGTTCTGTTTTTTTTTTCACTATTCTGGTTTTAAATAAAAATGAACAGTTTTCCATGGCACAGTAGCTGCATAGTATATTCACTTGCTAAAATAACCTAGCTCACAAACTATGCAGTTGAAATAACTAGTGGATATACAACAGAAAAACATTTTTTTTTTGCTGTGGAAAATGTTCTGGCTAAAATTGGACTCCAGAAGTTAAAAGACTGACATTCAAACTAATATCCTTGTATAGTAAACCTGAAGGCTTCATGATAAGATGGAAGATCAAGAAAAGAGAGCAGGAGAAATGGTTTATAAACATATGGGACACCTGAAGGGAGAAAAAATAAGGATGTGACAAGATTCATTATCAGAATTTTTAGGCACTTAACATGTCCAAGGCTGTCTCATTTATTAGTTAAATAACCCATATGCTCAGGTTTCCAGACACACCTGGCCACACCACAGACTGGGATAAAAATGTTGGACGTTTTTTTTATCTGATTCAGACAAATACTGATGCTGGGATTCACAGATAGCACACTGTGCAGTGCAAAATAACACAAATAGTAGCCATGGGCAGAGTGTAACAATTCAAAAAACAAAGTTACATAAAAGAGCAATGCTTAAACTTGTGTAATACTTTGTAAATGCAAAGGAGAACTTAATAGCAAGTAAATGTGAATCGACCTGCAAATGAGTACCGTAGAACACCACGGCAGGGCAGTAAAAGGTGGAGCTGAACATTCACATTCATGTTCACCTAGAATGAACACTGCAATGTATGGAGCTGAGAACAGAAGCCATGCTGGGAATAACAGCAGTACTACAACAGGATGTGCTAGTAGTTATCACTGGAGCCAGTGCAGGGGATGTTGTATACTGCAGTTGTTCACACCCTTGGAGAAGGTATAGGCAGGGACGTTTATATTATCACCTGGCAAATTAGTAGATATTCGGTCATTTCAGACATAACAGAGATACACTATTAGATCTAGTCAAATTGTGTCATCCATGAGCAGACGGGCTATAAATGGTATGTCCATTAATGTGGACACAAAGCTAGGTGTAACATTAATGGCATACCATCACAGCTACAGAGATCTTATGACAACCTACAGGGGGGATGAGGGAATTACATTAGGTTACGTATATTACAGACGTCTGCCTCAGAAATACTCTTAAAAGTTCTGCAATATAATGCCCCGACATGAAGAAAAGCAAATCTGGTTCCATGGGAAAACTGAATAAAGAACCAACACCATGCATGCATTCTATGACAGTGTACATTTCCTGAAGGTCTTGGGCACAACATATTGTACTCTTGATGTTATTAAGTCTCTACTTTGTTCACAGAGGCAGAAATATATAAACGGAAAGGGCTACTACTCCCTGAACTGCTTGGTCATCTGTAGTTCCAAGTGCCTTATCTAAAATGTGTCCAGGCTGTTAGCATGATTCACACATATGGCACATATCAAAACTTTACCAACAATTCTAGTGAGGGGGACTTCCCACAAGGTCACTTGGAAGCTAAATGCCAGCACACAGTGAATAAAATCTTCCATACAAATATGTAGCTTGCATGCTGGGAGCATGTCATATATAATGCTGTCTCTTGTGTATGACAGCCTAGGCTAGATATGCACTGAAACCATGAATGATATTCCTATTCACATTCCATGGACAATGCTAGAAATGTTATGTAATATGCATCATATCAAAATGAGAACTACTGTGAAATGATTCTTTGGACTATTGACAGGTAGGTTATACCATTTACTTACCTCTTCTGCATTACAATATAGCATGGAGATAAGTAGCAGAATATCTGTAGTGTGCACTGTGCTACACATCATTGTCTTGCGTAAGCAAACAGCGTTGGCTGATAACACCATAAGACAACAGCTTGCAATTAATGCATGAGCAGTAACAAGGAAGGCAGAAGATACCCAGGAAGATAATGTAGGAGTAAGACCACAACCAGGTCATTGCTGGATGCACTACATTACAGCATTGTGTGTCATGACAAAGACAACATGGAATTATATTACTCATGTTGTAACATTCAGGCTATGCAGGACAGTGCATCTGATATCTGTATGCTAACTGCATGCTGTGAGAGATTGCTGGGTGTCAAGAATCAGATCTTCCACTGATGGGGTAAGTTGTGACTATGTGACTGCTTAATGCACTGTCCTCGCCAGCCATGTCCATCACTGATCCATCTTCCTCATCTGGCAGAAATGTTGTTCAAGTATGGGACCTTGATGAAGCTTCCTATGGATAGAAGCCAAGGAACATCTCTGATAAATAACAAGGATGCCAGGCTATGCATCAGCATGTGAGACCACTCGTGGATCTAGAGCAGAATATGGATGTTCATCTCATGTCTGGACCCACACATGGCAGTGGACATCATGGTCATGGTGGCAGACTGAAGGACAGTAATAACACCTATGGGAGCATCAAGTGATATTGGTACTCATATCATCTTTTTTGCTGATACTCAAGGATATTGTATCATTGGATCATTTGCTGGAGCTGCATCCTCTACTCCTACATGCAATGCAGCTCCACAGTGCTGTTTGTGACAGCTATTTTTTTTTACTTGTATCATTAACCAGCATATCTGATGATTGATTCCAAGTGTGACAAGAATTATCGAGAAAGGACAGGACAGAATTTTATTTATATATATATATATATATATATATATATATATATATATATATATATATATATATATATATATATATATATATATATGTATATATGTATATGTGTGTGTGTATATGGATTCAAAAAAACACTGTTAGCACTCAAAGAAGACCAGGAAGAACCAAGAATTAATGTGCTAAAATACTTTATTACAATGCTTTCGTCAGAAAGACTTCATCAGAAATACAAGCAACTCAAGGCTAATCACACCTTAAATGACGCCAAACATTAATCAATTACACAATTAATCGATCAATTATTTAAAATCATATGAATACAAAACTAAAATTCAATACAATACAAATATATTACTTAAAAATATATGTATATATAAATATACAAGTGTTAATATATTACTAACTATACTAGTCAGCAACCCCTATGATAAACTAACTTCCTATCTTCCAAAAAACAGTTAATATTAACTGATTCATTGAGTCCAGGTGGACTGTCAGCCCCTAATCTAAGTTGCCACAGGGTCTTCTTTCTTTCAACCCTGTTTTTTATGTTACCCCCTCTTAAATCTTCAGAGATATGCTCTAAAACAGAAAATAGAAACTTTTTATAACTAGTGCATGTACATACAGGTCTGTAAAGAGCATTATTGACATCCTTCACTTTAATGGCATAATAATGCTTTTTTATGCATTTGCTGAGCTGTCTAGTGGTCATACCAATATAGAAAGCTGTACATCCAGAGCACATAGCAATGTAAACCACATTAGATCTTTTACAAGAGAATCTACCTGGAATATTGATAGTTCTAACTAAATGAGGTAAACAAATGTACGGACCTTCATGTATATATCTACAAATGGTGCATTCATAACATTTATAAGTACCTTTAGGTTTATTGGTCACCAAACTAGAGACTTTTGTTTCAGAATATTCCACAAAACACCGACAGGCCAAAGCCGCAAAACTTCAAATCGCGAACACATACCATACACCACACAAGCCCCCCTGCACCCCCCACACCGCCCCTACTTATATATACTACCTCCAAGATCGCACAAATAGAAAAAGACAGTAAACTCACACCCTGACATTCTACAATCCCTTTCACTCCCTTTCACAAACATACACACACATATATATACAAACACCACCACATCCAACACTTAAACACTCATACTTTTACCTGCCTACCCTATCCCACACGTACAACTTACAAACACACTCACATACACTTAAACACCTACCCAAAACCCTTATAAAACACTCACTTTCCTTAAATTCCACCTAAATCCACACACTACACCGGACACCATCCACACAATACACTACACATCACATAATGTAAAGCCATAACCATGAATTTGACTTAGATTCACGATTATGCACTTTTCTATTTTGAAGATTTGACTTTATGGTCTCGAAATACTGAAATTCGACCTTTCATATATATACACACACACACACACACACACACACACACACACACACACACACACACACACACACGTACATGAGTTATGCTTAGTCACAGACCTGAAGTGTTTAAAGAGAGAGATGATCAGGTACAATCAGTGGATAAAGTGTGTAATAGGTTAACCAGTAAATGGGCAAGAAGAGATCCATGGGTATTTCAGGAATTTTTTCAGCTCAACACAGAATGTGAGAATGTTACTAATATGTGGCAGGGAGACTGAAGTCAAGATTTTAGCAATGTTGTTGGAGTAGAAGACTATACAAACCAGGTGAGCTGTCTGACTTATGTGTCGTAAGAAATAGTTTATGCTTTCAGTGAAACATTTTGGCTAGAGAATAGTCCTGAAAGGCATCTTATAAGGTTGGACAGTTTCTGATTTGGGGATAGTATTGTGAGTAATAACTAGTTGAGAGTAAATGAGAGACTTGAGTAGTTTAAGGTAAATTAGGTCTTTAAGGGCTATGCAATGGTAGGACCCTTGTGGCTTTTTATTAGGAAATGTTGCTACTTTATTGTAGAATTGCTGTATTTTGTTTCACAGAGTTTTCTGGAGATCAGTAAATCAGGAGAGATATTATGGAGTGAGGATAGCAGTTAGGTGGATGATATTTTTTTTTCCTTTTTTGCTACTGTCTGTGAGTTAGTTTGTTGGCTCTACAGAGTCAAAGGACTGTATTTTTTTCATGAGTTGTTGTACATGCACATTGATTGTCAATCTACGAGTAGAGATAACACAGATGTCTGTGAATTGATTAGCTTGTGCAGTGTGTTATGCATACTCAGTGTCTTAGGGAATGAAAGCACCATGTTGTTTCAGGAATGTGGCACGTGCATACATCTATCATGCCAGTCAGCCCATGTATCATTATGGTGAGGTGCAGTGCTATATTGAACGGCATATGATTCTGCAATGTACATACCTTTGCATTGGGCTACAATATTGCTGCTTGAATTGATCAAGTGAGAGACCATGGCCACTTACTCAAGAGAGAACCAGAGATTTTTGCATAATGTGCCAGGGAGAACAGGATTTTCATGGTTTTACTAAACAGGGGCCTTAAATAAGGAGCATCTGCTTGGGGAATATGATGGTCCCTTTAAAGAAGCTGATGTCTGATTTGACCTGGCACAGATGTTTTCTGATATAAGAGGGATAACCTAAACATGGTGAGTGTGGGCATTGCTATAGTCATGTGAGATAGCACCAATGTGACCCAATTCACCAATGGGAAGCAGAGGCTCAAGATCTGGGCCATCGAGGTACTACACTATTTTTTTGCTTGCTTCTCTTGTACCACATTGAGTATTCCTTAACAGTGTTTTCTTTGTTTTACAGCTGCTTTGAACCATGATTTAAATATGGTTGGCCACTGAAGAAAATAAGAACATCTTTCCAGCCAGCAGGTTGCATATGTGTGTATTGTCTTCTAGTGTACAACTGCAGTGTTCTTCATGCTATAATATCTTATTTTATTCCCACTGCATGTCCTGTAAGCAGGTCCAAGTGAGACATAAAATGTGTAGAGGCCACTTATGCCTCAATGTCCATGGTCTACAGAAATGACATGGGAGGTTCATTAGTGCCTTCTGTTTCAGCTGTTTGAAACTAAACTCGGGGGGGGGGTCACCTGTGGTGACACTGCAGGAGATGTAAAGGCTGGTGGATGCTGAGGTGTGCCAGCAGCTAGAGGCTTTCATCTGCAACATGAAATGAATTCTGGAATGGTTTGATGTGTTACTTGGTTGGGCTTTGCCAGACAATGCACAATCAGCCAATGATATCAGCCACTATGGGGTGTGATGCCAGTGGTTGTTGCAGTTTTACAATACATATAGTCAGACTTACCAGTTTCCCACACAATGCCCTTCCTAGTGTTTAACTTTACTTCTGAGTCATTGCTATACATTGTTCACTGCCCAGGCCCTCCCATCATTACTTGTCTTGCCTTTGTCTTTTGTCTACCCACTGTCTACCCCAACTCTTACATGTTCACCACCCCTGTCCGTGTCCTTCTTCTCTGTCCACATCCACTACCCACGTTTCTCCATCTATCAAACCTGAGAGTATCCCTTTTTACCTTAACTTATGCATTCCTTTTATTTACAAAACCAGCATCTATGCCACAACCAAAAAGTTTTTTTTACTCCCAGTCTGTGTTCCTAAAGTTTTTTTCTCCCAGTCTGTGTTCCTTAATGTATTTTTCCCTATGCTCACTGTGCTTTCCTTTCCTACTTTCTTATATGCACCTTGATTTCCCC
Source organism: Protopterus annectens (assembly GCF_019279795.1). Taxonomy (NCBI): domain Eukaryota; kingdom Metazoa; phylum Chordata; order Ceratodontiformes; family Protopteridae; genus Protopterus; species Protopterus annectens. The sequence goes on along the minus strand of NC_056737.1, from coordinate 1,496,599,474 downwards.
TTTCATAGGATAAACAGGATGAGTACTTTGTGTACTTACCAACCTTGCTGTTCCTGTACATCACTGCCTTTTGCTCTGCTGCCTTACCTGTGTCTGTATGCGAGCAGATGCAACATCGGATGGTGTTGTGCGTATTGTGCTGGGTACAGGAGGAAGTTTATCATGCTATCATGCACCTCCCCAATGCATGCCATGGTGCCACTGCTCCTCTAGCATCCTGCAGTAGTGCTACACTGTTAATTAACACTGCCCAGCTACTTATCTACATGGAGCTGCACTTGGCATGTTGGCAGCATTCTTTGTCTGTTACATTTTTAATTAGCTTTCATCCATATAATGCAGTGAAGACTCTCTGTTTTAGCACTATGCAGCCATGATACACACATCTAAAGACCCAGGCCTTAATCTTAAACCCTGCTTGAGCTAATACTTCACTAATGTATAGCAAACAAAGTCTGGTTCATGTATAATTACTCTGTATATCAGATATTATGAGACACTCATGTCATTAAGGAATGGCAGGCGACACTTGCACAGACTGAGAGCACTGAACAATGCAACAAAGTAAAGCAACTTTTTACAGTGCGTCTTACCAAGATGCAACATACAGCTGCTTGGTTAGGCATAGTACACATAGGTATGCTGTCTTAGTTCACTCCCATGTATTCCATCATTGTGGCTGATTATGAACCATAAGGAATTCACAGTCATTTGCCATGATGGCAGACTGGGATTCATAATCATATTATGGTAATGAGGAGCCGTAGTGGTGACCAAAGCATCTGCTATTCCGGGACTCATTAGTCTAAGTCTGGGTATGGTGAGACTGAGTAAAAATGTAAACATATATATATAACAAGTCATAGACTGCACTTGCTCGGAGTATTCCTTTTCCTCTGAGGTATGGTGATGTCCGAATTCAACTAAATAAGTTTAGGGGAAGTATAGGACTTGCCCCCAACATTGTAGAATGTGATGAGATGAAGATTATCTTTTCAGAAGAGGCTTATTCTAGAGGGACAGTCTGTAAACAATGGCATCAAACAATTATGGCCTGGTATTTGAAGAAATAAAGGCACATTGCCAGCTTTTATTGTCAGTATTATCATTTTCTGAATCATGCATCACAGGGAAAGTTGCATATTTATTTTAAATAGATGTTCTGTGTCGTGTGAGGTAGGATTTCTTTTTATTTGGAGTGTGCTCCAGCAGTAATTTTGCTTGATGTTCTGTGGTGATTAGCATTTATTAACCTCATACTGACTTTTCTTTTTTTATAGTACTCACTCTGTAAAGCAACAGGTATTTTTTTTTAGTGTGTTTTTCTGGGATAGGATTAATGTTTCAGGGAAGGTATGGTGTTATGTTTTATGTACTATTAAGAGTTAGAATATAACAATGTTAATGTGTACTATTGGGATCAGAAAAAGTTGTAATAAAAAAGTTAGCATCGATATATATGTATTTGATTCAGTTCTGGTTGAGATAAAATCAATAAAAAGTTCAGTCAAGAAAAACAAACTGGTTAAAGCTGAGAAGTGACTAGGCCATTTGAAGCTCAGGGTGAGACCGCTGTTTGACCCCCCCCCATACACACACACACGCACACGCGCACCCAGGCACACACACACACACACGTACACACACACATGTACATACACACATGTACACACACACACACACACACACACACGTACACACACACACGTACAAACACACACACACACACATACACACGTACAAACACACACACACACACACACACACACACACACACACACACACACACACACCACCTATTTGGAATATATTTTTCAAACTCCGGTTTACAGTCAGAAAGGTCGACACTGACATGCATGACAGCCACCTCCTTAATGGTTTTTTTTTAACAAAGATCACTCCAGGGATCACTCCAGTGGCTCTACTCGATACAAAATTAACAATGGGAAGCACAATCTCAGGGCACATCTATGGGCTAGGTTTGTAAAGGCCCCAGGGCCATTAGCCTGGTATGTACCTATGAACCTAAGAGGCTCAAATACATGTCCAAACAAGAAGTTTTACTGAAAGTTTAACCCATTTTTCTGACTCAATCATTTAACTTTATGTAATGCATAACCAAACAGAATACAGCTTTGGCAATTTAAAGAGACCATGCAGATATTAAAAATAAAGCAGACTATAGCACAGTCCATATCTCTTTGCAGGTATGCTCACAACAGCATAACAAATTATACTATTAATAGTATTTATTTTATTTATTTATTTATTTATTTTTGTTGACCGGGCTAGTCTAGCTGGATACATATCCATTTTCAGCAGAGGCCCGGGGAGAAAAGCTCCATGTACAAATTCATTAAGGTATTAAAAACTTAGTAAAAAAAAAAGACTAGCTACAATTATACAGCATAACAAGTACAGAAGTTAGTATTGTGAACACTGTACAGAGACATTAGAGTAGATATAGCATAATCATATTTTAATTCTACAGAGGGGTTGCAAATACAATCAATCAACAGTTAACATAATTAAGCATCAACATTCATTTGAGAGACAAGAAACTTAAATCCAAAATAGCTTGGTAAATATGAACTACAACACAGAAAACTGTGAACTGTGGCTGTAGCAGAGACAGACAAATCATAAGCCAAGGTGGAAGCAGCTAAACTATACATCCTGACTCTTCAAAATATATCTATAATGTATACTGCACAAAAATGTTTATTTGGTATGGAGACACCACTTGTGCCTCAAGTTTAAATCGTATTTACAGCTAAAAACAGACTCGGTACA